>NW_026695388.1:0-173352 GCF_029851405.1 Lichtheimia ornata
ATATGAAATAGATTCTGTCTAGAGCAACTACCCCCAGTGTAGCATCATGCTTACAAACATAAAGGTGCCTGTATCTCCGAACATTACAATGAAACGTGGGGTTTTTATCAGAGCAATGTGCTCGGCTTGGCCAACTGCACCTTGGGTGCCAGTTTCACGATCAAGCTTGCCAATCCCAGATTTCGCAATGTCGCCACCAGCCAAACTGGATCCTGGGGTCGACCTCTTGAAACTTTTTTCGACGACCAAAAAATATTTTTTGGGCTAGTTGCGACATTGAACGCGAAACTTTCACACAAGGTGCTGTTGGCCAAGCCGAGCCCATTGCTCTATTCAAAACCCCACGTTTCATTGTAAAGTTTGGAGATACAGGCACCTTTATGTTTGTAAGCGTGATGCTATATGAGAAGTGGTCTTTGTTTAATGTAAAGTAGCTGGACCCTGGCAGAGCAAAAGATGCAGAGGTACCTCTTTGTGTAACTCAGCTACTTTGCATGGCTGGAAGGATAGAAGGATGATACTGTATACTATTGACAATAGCCCATACATTGCGAGCTAACAGCCCATTCCTCCCATTCACCATTGTTGCCGAAACCAATGCATGTGAACGATTCTCCTGCTCCAGCCGAGCATTTCCATCATTCAAGTTTCTTGATCCGAGCCGATTTGACTGAGCTACGCTGGAAGAGCAAACATGAAAATCAATGAATCGCAGACCCTGCGAATGTCTCCGTCTTTCAAACTTTTGGACGCTCCCATTCCAAATTTTCAAATGAGGCGTGAGGTTTTTATTAGAAAAAGTTGATCAACATGCTCGGAGCACCCTTCTGACCAATTTTCAAGTTGGAAGCAGGCAACTTCGGGGCGGTGGGCCGTCCACTCTTATGCCCCCGCAGTTCATCGCCTCTCCTACATTTGGGCCACCCCGCATTTTAAATCTTCACAATGAAGCCTGTGGTTTTTAAATGAATAGCGTTGATCAGCATGTCCCAGAGCACCTTGTGTGAAAACTTCAGGTTCGAGAGGGGGGAATCTCAATATCAAGGTTTGATGTACAGTGTTCATGCATTTATACAGGAGGTGTCCCGCCTTTTTAATTTCCACTTCTTCCACTCCCTACAACTTCTTGTCTCTTCCTCCCATTCTCAACTGTTGGCCCATTCAAGTATACAACTACCACCTGCCAACGATTGACCTTATTCAACCCATCATGTCAATCCTGCACTTGTCTTGATCCGATTGTCTTTAACTGAATGGCAAGTCCATGGCGTGTATACAGCCTTTTTGTCACTCTACTACAACACACGAGTCTCTTGACACAACACACGCTCTTGCACACTCGTCGATCACAATCAAACGTAACAGCATTCATTCCAGCAGTTACCATTAGCAAGGTTATTGCACCATTGTATCAACAGCGTTCTTTACTTGCAGCAACCTGTTTTGCAGCCTTTTTTACGTGTACAACAGATAGCCTTTGTGTAGAAGCAGCTTTATTTACGTGTAGCAACTTTGTTCAATACATACGAATTCATATGGATATGGATATGGATATGGATATGGATATGGATATGACTTTGGTACATGGGATGGAAGGGATTGGGGTATGTACAACGCGTGGAACAAGAGTGTATCCATTGCCAACTTGACCATTATGCTTGGTGCTATTGATTATTCCATGGCAGCTACTATTATCATCGTCCTTTGTGCAACCTGACAACCAAGTACAGCCATCATCATTGTCCAATTTCATGTTTTGACACACCATCCATATTATTCCTCACCGCGCATCAAACACCATCCACATCCATCCATTCACCTTTGCACAATCCATGCTCAAAGGATAGAGAACTCTCAAACAGATGTATCCCCCCACTGGAGCAGTTTGCTGTACCCCTCAATGTATCTCCTTGTGAATGATGTTGGATTAAACGGTTACCTTGACGTATACAGGATTACGTTGGCCAACCATTTCTTGTTTAAGAGACTTTCTTTCTTCCTGAGTTGGACTTCTCCGTGTGTGTGGGTGTTGGTTCCATTGCATTATAGAAAGATAGATGCAGAGCTGTAGAAGTATATCCGCTATTATGAATGCTGTGATAAAAGGGAAAAGAATGAAAGAGAAAGGGTCTGATTGATTCATTGTGTCTTGAGCGAAGGCTGTAGATAGATGGTATCACTCATCTCGTCCCACACATTCCTTCTTGTGATTTAATCTTGTAAGATAGTTACTTTATTAACGTATGGCGGGAGGTATATACTACGAAGTGGATGTGAATGATTGTATACAATGAAATGTGGATGTAAGGTAATATTGGTGAGGATGTGATTAGAGCACCATATTATCGATCGTCATTCCGCAGAGTTCAAGTGGTTCTCTTTGATCCCTTGTAAAGGTGATGCGTATAGAACTCCAATCTTGTACGCCAGGACATTCATGGATCCGGATCGCAACTCGTCTTGGCGTGTGATACTCCTCCAATTTTGAAATCTTGCAGCTCACCTAATATAAACAACAGCCCATCTTGTCAACATTCATGTAACGTGATCCCCTCCCCCAATTTCCACCTACCCAATGGTTTGATTCTTTGGCGACTGACACGGTAAATAGGTCATCTGAATTAAGGATTTTACGTCCCAAATCAAGAATCACGCGCTTTGCTCGCATCGTGCCCACCATATCAAGTCCAACGTAATCACCAATTTGAGGATCTGTGTCATATGGTTCTAGTTAGTCAATCATTTACCATTGCATAAAAGGATACATACAGTGATATGAATTCCAACATGTGCTAGCATCTTGATCAACGGCATAATGGAATGGATGAGAGAGCCATGGTTGTTGCATAGGAATGTCCATGTCGTGGTATAACGTCTCCCATTGTCGAATGCTAGTGATATCCTTGGTGCTGAATCTTCGTCCAACCAGTGCTGGATTATCTGGAATCGGGCTCAAATTGGTGGTGAACATGCATCGATCATTGCCACATGATGCCCTGAGAAATAAAAGTTAGACTCAAACATTGCTTGTTAGCATAGGATGATCTACCTAGCATCACGTTCTGTTACTGATGGTTCCACTTGTGTAGCCTCAGGATGTCGATCTTCAAGTTGTCGCAATGTATCATACTATGAGTGGGGAATTGGTTATATACATCTTGCATGATCCAGGTATCAATCATGTACTTGCTTACCATAATTTCTTGCATCCTAGGGCGGTTGCTGTATCCTTTATCAGGTTTTGGTTCACGGCCAAGTGTCAAAAGCGAGTTGGCTAGCACCCATGGATACTCATTCATGCTGATCGCAAATCGAATTTCCGGATAGTCTACGGAATCACTCTCCGAGTCATGTTGAACAAAGGCTTCGGCAGCGGAACGAGGTGCCATGGCACCATACCGGACATCAGCGTATCCTGTATGTAAATCTACACTAGCATACGTAAGGATTTGATTGATCCACCCATCCATCCATCACCTATATCCATTCCAGACTTGCCATTGTTGTTTTGGAATCGCCATTTTTGATGATCAAGATATCGAGAAGCCCGAACGTTGGCATGCAATAAATGAGGATGTCGAATGTGATTGGTATAAAGCGTATCCATGAATAAATTGAGTGCCGAATCATCTTGAAAGTAGCATGTACGATGAGTGGTATTCGTGGCGCATGTTGTGAACCGGTTGTCGTTGTGTACAATATGGAATGCAACATCGTCATCAGGCTTGGATGTCGAGCCATTGAAATTGAGATCTTGGAACAGCTACCATAATACACATCACTCAATCAGTTGTATGCCCTATGCTCTTCTATTATCGATTACCTGCAAATCAATGTTGTCGAATGGATCATCCACAATGATCTCCTTGATGAATGGATACTTCAACAAGTGCCTTACAATATGATGGATGGCCCGTGGATCAGTCGACAGGCGAGTAATGATTGCGCTGACAGGGATGAAGTGGTTATGCGATGTGGCGTCTGGCGTAAACATGCTACGTGTGTACAAGCTTTGACGCGCCAACACGCCCGTATCAGCAACCTGAACAGGCCAAGCTGGTAATGTCATGTCATCGTCAATGACATTGTCACGATTGGGAGCTGTTGAGAATGAGGAGATGCTGAAATCTTGGTCGAATAATGGATATTGAGGTCGTAGAATAGTAGCTGTGAAAATGACAAATAGAAGAGCCAAGACTAGACCCAATCGTCGTAACCCGCATATCCGTGGTAATCGACTCATCGATTCTTGCATTTGTGGATGAAAGAAGGGAAAAGGGAGTAAAAGAAAAGAGGAAGAGAGAGAGAGAAAGTTTGATTGTAAGGAGACAAGAATAAAGGGTCTGGACGTTTGATCGTCGTATGCATGTACTACAATCAAGTGAGCAAGTCCATCATGCTGGTACTCGCATCACCCAATAGAGTGCGGCAAGTGTCCCCTCTGTTTATGTGCCATTGAAGCGGCGACCACCTGTTATGGCGAAAATAAGCTGTAGCGCTACACAAGCAATTGCAACCCAGGTAAATGCTCTTTATTACTATCATTAGCCTTTTCTTTTGTCAGGGGTTGATACAATGACTTGCCCAGCATAGTGTCAAGCTGTATAGGTCATTCTACATGTAATGTACTTAACCCTTTAGCAACATCATTCATCTCTCTCAGCCCTATACTATTGATTGTTTATAACATCTCTCATCAACATGTTCTATTAATGTCACATCAATTGCTACACAGACAAATATGAGACATTTTGCATCAACCAGAATAGTAACCGTGCCCATCAATTGGCTCTCACCTGCCAAGAATAAAGACATCCAGTGATACGGCGTACCATTAACCCACAGACCTACGGATGAAGTGGGAGCACTTTGGATACAAGGCAAGCCCTGCATCTTTAATAATGGTTGCTATTGGATTGATTTGAGTTTGTTTGTATAACGTTTCTATGTAAGCATGTTGTTGCAGCAACCGCGTAAACGTTGCCATGCTACCAGATTTGATCGTATTGCCCATATACGCTGGTGTTCGACCTTCTTCACCATGATCCATGCCCTGTGGTATATTCCTCAAGCATGGTGAGTGTCACTTTGGCTTTGCAATTTGCCAATCCATGACCCCTCGAAACACATTTTATCTTATGAGAGAGAAAACTATAGCTCGCATTACATTAACTCACGCTTTGAGTGATTCGATGACGATGGGTGGTAGGCAACCAATCTTCTACACGAGCACTTTTGGATCCACTATACTACATAGGTGGTTGATGTCATGTTTCCACAGAGCTAGCAACCCCAAAAATTATCATTTGGCTTGAATTTAAGGTATCAATGGATTTGCACGCTGTAGGGTGATATCATAAAAACAACACAACAACCCACCATCATCATGCGGGTCCGCTGACAAGAATTGCATCCGATGTTTGGAATTGTTATCCAATAAGAAGCGTGCCCTATAAGCAAATTTAATGATCGCCCGCTAGCATCAGTATATGCCTGGCTCCAGCATAAAGCATATGCACCTATGCATATTGCCCACTCGGCTTGTAGATGGATACCAAACTTATTTGGGAAGGTACACACATGATGTATATCATCCTTTGTCAAGATGTCAAATAAAAAAGGGAAGCACAGTACATACGAAATACGAAGAAACAAAATCGTTGAATGTAGTAGAGTGGCCTTGTGCTGTTCACTATTTGAAATCCATAACAACAAAGAACTACGGATAATATTCGGCTTTACCAATCTTCCCCGTTCTACAAGATTACTCGTTATGGATATTGCCAGAAGAAGAGGAGAAGGAAAACTTTTTTTTCTCAACTGGCGGGGAAGCGACAAGCCAAAAGAACAATCGTTAGCCACCATGGATGAATGTTTGTTGTGGTCCCTGCATGGGTATGTGTACGTCAATTGACACTAACACGCAAACAAATAGGGGACAACTCCATTGTCATCGATGGGTATACTACGATGTGACACATTTTAGACTGTAAAACGCCCCAATGGTCTCATTTTGGAGATCGACATTTACAACCCATACCCAGGCAAATATGCACAAGCGTGTTTTTAGCATACTTGAGAGCACACAAACAAGAAAACAAGAGAGAGAGAGAAATGGATATTCACGGACCATGGTCGCACAACCGAACTCCGAGTACCTTTCCAGCGATTCTTTTCTTTCTCTGGTGTCATTTGCTGTTATTAACCGGGTTTCTTTTCTCTTTTCCTTCCCCTCCTTCTTTTGCTCGTTTGATGCCCTCCATGTCATGCCATGTTCCTTTTTCTCATTTATATACTGCATCTAATCCTCCCATCCATATGCCAAGCCGCTCACGTCGTGGTAAATTGTACCTGGCCATGTGCAGATAGTTCTCAAGTGTGCGTTGTTTCTTCAACATCTATTGAATGTCGTCCTCAACACAACTCACAGTAAGTATACTTTTTGTATCTATTGCTATTTTGATGATGAGATACTCATACCACGCCAAGATGGGTACTTAAGCAACCGAACCAGTCGCCTGTCTTTGTGGGTGAAATAGCACGTTGGCACACGCCCTGTGTCACATCTCCGAATCCGACATTACACTACCTTTCAGAGGACACAGCTCACATTAAAGACAACCAAACTATTATCCCATGGCCTCCAGCCGATACCGATCGACCTCTTGATTCACATCTCAGCGATTGTGAACCATCTACCTTTTGCGATTTGGATACAGGCATTTGCGTTGATAGGCTTGAAGAAGACGCTACTTGCGACTCGACGAATCAGTGCAACAACTCGTTATTGTGCATCCAAAACAAGTGCACCAACGTATCGTTAGATGGCAACGAGGATGATCCACCATCCAACGGCACCAACAAGGTGCACATTGCCATCATTGTTGTTGTTGTGGTAGTCGCCGTTTTGGCCATTGTATCCATTGCTGGTATTGTCTATTATCGTCGCAAAGTGCGGATGCTCAAGAGCAAAGGTGATCCAGGCGATCCATTTTCTAATACAATTACCATGCAACCCATACCATCACAACAACATCAGCATCAACAACAGCAACACCCATCTTCCTCTGCTGTTGTTCGAAACACATCTTCAGCATCATCATCGTCAGCTGCCACGTCCTCTTCAGCGACATCACCTCCTACAGCACCTGCACCTGCTATGATCATGGAACCCACACCCACGATGCAACAACAGCATCTCCATTATCAACTCCAACGTCAACATGGCACCAATGACATGACCGTTCCTCCCCCACCTTATTCCCCTTGAGATCCTTTTTAACCCAATACGCATCTCTTGTAAATAATGGAATTCTTTGTACATAAAACAAACACAAACACACATATATGCTCCTTCTCTCATTGTTCTATTATCCTTTCAAATCCAATCCACCACGATAACGGCCTATCATAATGGGCATGTCCGAGGATGAGGATGCTGTTGACACTTCTCTATCTAATGTGGGTCGGTCGTCGCCATAGTATCCATTTGAGTTCTCCTCATAACTTGTGGTGGTGGTTGATGGTTGATGTTCCAATGGGTAACGTGAGCTTTGCATGGTATCATCGGATAAGGAGGAATGGGGTCGGTGATAAGATGATGGTGATGATGAGTGATTTTGATGCTGTTTGTTGTTGTTGCTGCCACTCGTTGGTGTTGCAGATTGAGGCGCTGATGGTGGTGGAGTGATTTTGTCATTGGTAGAAGAGTAGGATACTGTTTTGGATCGTTTACGAGTGATTCCTTGTGTCAAATGCGAAAGCGATGATGATAACTTTTGAATGGATTTACGGATTCGATCCTGCAAATGCGTGTGAGTCATTTGATGATGTACTCCCTCTCTCTCCTAATTCATGCAAGTCATTTACCATCATTGTCACCGCATGGTTTACTTCATCATCCGTAACTTCCACAGCTTTGTACCGACATGGATCAGCTTCTTGCCACCATTGCTCTGGATGATCAAGATCTCCAATCACCCATGGATGATGCTACACAAGGCAAAAGTTTTAGTTTACGATGAATGAATGCATCCATTGTTCGTTCTTTCTTACCTTAACCTGCTCAAGGGTTATCCTCTTTTCTGGATCCTTGGTCAATAATCGATATAATAAATCCTTGAGTGCATCTGAAATATCAAATCCAATCTCATTTGGGTCCGGAAATTGTAATGGTTCCCTTGGGATATTGTTGAAGAGCTCAAATTCATTTGCTGCTGTAAAGGGGCACCGTCCAAAGACAAAGCAGTATAACGTGACACCGAGTGCCCATATATCAATAGCCTTCGTAATGCGATGACGGCGTCGATGGCTTGTGTTGTTGATATCACCCATATCTTCTCCCCCTGTCGAGCAAAGTTCGGGAGCGAAAAAAGCCGGTGTGCCAGCTGTTTCTGCAAGTTCTCGATCGATCTTATCACAACATCCATCTTCCTCCTCCTCCTCTTCTTCCTCCTCTCGTATCGAATGTTGATTGCCCGCCAAATGCTCATTGAGATAAGATACACCAAAATCTGAAATCTTGACCACCCGATCACGTGTCAGTAATAGATTCGCAGGCTTGATATCACGATGGATGATGCCTTGATAATGCACTAGATTTACCCACGTCAGGATCGAAATGATGCATATAGAACCCACATTTCTCGTAAACTTACGATAGTCCAGACCACTGACAACGCTGCGGAAGATGGATCGAGTCTCTTCCATAACCATTACCGGCATTTCATTTTCATCTCGCCATTGGATCTCACCTCCTTCCATGTATTCGAGAGCTATGTATGCAATTAGCCATGATGCATTCATAACATGCTACTTTGATAATTTACCCATATACAATTTGTGGCTCGCTGGATCATCCATCACTTCCAATAATCGAACAACATGTGGGTGTGCACACTTTTTCAGGATAGCAATTTCCCTTCTGATCTTTTGCTCGTTTTCTCGATATTGATCCGCCAGGCGCCTTGTAGCATTCATGTGTCCACCAGATCCATTTACATTATTACCACCACCTCCACCTCCTCGAAGCAAATTGTATCCAAGTTGCCTTTGCCGTGCTCTCTTATCAACAATCTTGATAGCCTATTATACCCATCATCAGCCACCCTATCATAGACTTGTAGTTAGCTATTATTACATACCACGAGATCATGTGATTCAATATCCTCAGCCAATTTGACCTTGCCATGTACGCCTCGACCGATTTCACGAACGATCATGTATTTGCTGTTGAGTATCTTATTGCCTGTCGTTGGATCATAATCCTTGTTGATGGTATGTGTCTCCACAACAGTGGGTGTCGTTGGGTGTTTGGAGGAAGAAGACGATGCTGCTGATGATGAAGTAGGCCGTGATAGGGAGAATTTACGTAGCCGTTGGGTGATACTCCATGGCACATTATCCGTAAAAAGATTATGCATATCCTTCTTTCTTGATGATGATGATGGCGATGATGATGACTGGTCATGGCTGGTCGATATTAAGCTATCAGCGCTTTTCCATGGTGTCAAAGAGGTGCCAGCTGTCAAATACGAGTCGTCTTTTCTGTTGGCGGAAGCGGCAGCCGCAATGGACACGCTTTGACGGCGAGGACGGCATTGTTGAATGGGAGAAGGATTACTGGAACAAGACGATGACGATGCAGGCTTTTGCATGAGGACACGGCGATTAATGAGTGGGGCTCGTGTGTGTGTGGGAGGTATGCGGGTTGTGTTGTTCAAGAAAGAGAAAAAGGAAACAAGGAAACAATCGGTGAAAGGAAATAAAACAACAACGCACCACTATTTACTGGGTTGATTAATACTCCAATTGTAGCGCCACCTTTATCACCAACGATTATAGCAACATGGATTGGTTTATGTTTCCTTGGATACATGTCGCCAAGACATCCGTATTCACACTTTTGCTACATACATCATCTACAGCAGGGTTATGGTATTCATGCAAACTGACTTTCAAATAGTAAAATGGTACAGGTCCCTTTCTCCTCTTTTCCTCCTTGATCCAAACCTTCATCCCCCATTCTTTCTATTTGCGGCGTGTTCCCCATTATGGGGATGGTTGTAAATTGAGCATCGTCTAATCATTAGTCTAGGATTAATTGCACTAAAAGGAAAGTCATTCATTTACCAGCAGCAGCACCACCACCAAATACCCAAACATCAACATGCACCGGAACCTTCCGACGACTTTGATCCCTCTCATTGGATACCCATTGGTCTTCCGATGCAAGTCGGCACATGCAAGCATATCTGCAATACCAGTAATGACGGGTCTAGGAGCTATCATACGAGCACACATGACGAGCATATGTAACAAGGTTGTCTGAGGATAGACTCTGATTGAACTTTATATAGAGATTAGACGTATTAGACCCAAAAATATATTAGTCGATCCACCCAATCCATATGCATTTATTGTTTTACATGCAATGAAGGCGCTGTTTTCGTAAATGTCATGGACAAGTGTATTCTACATACCCGCTAACTTAGCGTTGTTATTTACCATCCTCTTCATTCCATATTCAATAACATTACCACTGATAATGATACTCCTACATGTTAGGAGGAGAAAAGTAGAAACGGCCACATGTGTGATATGTAAAGCGACCTGCAAAGCGGCGTATGCAAGAAATAGCGTAGTGCATTAATGATGAAGAAGATTTATAAAGAACGTGATAGTATCTCCAATGATGAAACAGCCTAGCAACACATAAAAAGATGATCGGCAATGGTAGAACGAGTAGCATGGTGGTGGTGGTGGTGGGAAGAAGAAGAATACTACAGCAGCCCACAACAACCAACCCGAAGACCTGGCACAATGTCGTACAGATGAAGATGGCGGTGTGGATCAGGAGAAAAAAGTAAAGAAGGGTGCTTACTCCTGGATCTTGTCGAGAACAGGGTCGTCGTTCTCAAAAACGTTTTTTAATACCCCAGAGGGAGAGAAAGTATGAAACAAGTCTGTTCTCGCAGTTTCCTTTTCTTTTTCTTTTTCTTATATACAACTTTTTCAATGACATCCAGCACACATCACATGATGCGTTACGCCTCGCGTTTTATCAAACTACGCACCACTCCTTTGTGGTCTGCAACTACTACTACTACGGATGACCATCTTGAATTTATTGATCCCCGCACAGCTTCGGCTTCATCATTGTATACAGCTGATACCGATGACGAGGATGATGATGCTGCTTCACAGCTCACTTATCTTTCAGATCTCGTTCGCGAAAGTCGACTTAAGAAACGAAGGCATAACTACAACTATTGCGATGATGATGAACAACCTACATTATCATCATCATCCTTATCCTTGTCATCTCCTCAAGTCAAAAAGAAGAGACCGTTTTACGCATCTTTTGCATCCATGTCCACCCATTTGTTTCCGGTTGTTGACAAGGAAGAAGAGGAACGAAGCAAAGCAGCCACAACAAGACACAACAGCATACCAACAGCTCCTAGGATGAACATGGCATCTATGCGTACGATAAAAAGAAGCACTTACTCTACACCTCATTTACCATCAGCATTCAATCACAACAACGACCATAGCCAACAAGATGTAACAATGATGGTTGATGATGATGACTCAATTGAACCACCTTTATGTCGTCGTGTTCATTCTACACCAACCTCATCCTCATGTCTCGATTATCATGATGACGATGATTCCTCTTCCGATGACGACGAAGAAGAAATCAGGCCGTGTTCTACTGCATACCTCATCTCATTACCACCCACAGCCGCTGCAGCTGCATCTGTAGCACGGAAACGACGGTGGCAATCAAAGCAGAGATTATCATCATCACCATCATCTTTGTGTTGTAAGAGCCATTCCTTGTATCATCTCTAAATTGTGTCATGTCATACATAATATCTCTCAAAGTTGCTATTATTACATGCATGTGGGTGCGTATATATTTTTAGGAGCTAAATGTGATGGTGGTGGTGGTGTAAATGTAAGCCGACCCGATACAAGGGGACTATAGTAGTAGTAGTAGTGGAGGGTGGTATGTACGCTATTGAGAGTACACCAGGATAAAAAAAGACGGAGAAGGAGTGTATGTGTTTGAAAAGAGATGCATTGCAGGGAGTATGTGCATATGTAAGAAGGAGCTGTATGGATACTGATGCAGCATTGTTTTGTTGATGCTGGATACATTGGTCCCTTGTAACACGCGCTGCTTATCGACGACTGGTGGTCAGCACAAACATTATTATATGCACATGGGTGATCATCACCATCTTCTTTTACAATATCGGTTGTACGCACAAGGATGATCGAGTTGACAAGCATCCCTCTTCCCCGCATATGTGACAAGTCAAAAGCACAAGGTAGTAATTTTTATCAAGGATCGACGACGACGACGACATTGCTATTTCACCCTAACCTTTTGCCTCATCAACCCCTCTCCCTCTCTTCCATGTAGTGTTTGGAGGTTCCCATTGATCTCGCTTAAGGAGCAGGTGATGCGGGGCTACATGTATATATATACTCATCCGCATGGGCGTTCTTAAAGCGAAGTCATTATGCGTCGTATCCACCACGAGCGGTGCTAATCTTGCTAGGTTACAGTAGTACTCCTGTTACTTAGTAACAAGAAAAAGATCTTGCACATGGTACTTGCATATATCGAAGATGAATGACTCATTGAACAAAAAAAATGCTTACTGTACCATCCAACGTAATGTTATGCACTACTCACCATTCTCAATGCTTGTGTGACGGAAGAAACGCTTCACATCTCAGTCGTACCCAATTGCTGGGACACCTTTTCTCGCGTGGTGGTGTCTCGTTTACGTTCCACATCAACCCATTTTCCAGGTACTTACCCCGCAATGTCTTTCTCCTAACCATGGGTATGGGTCTATAGCTTCTTTTAACGTTGTACGACTTCATTTCATGGCACAATCGATGTATGGGAAAAAAGAACGTTGCTGGGTGTGGTTATGATTTACAGCTCCATGGAGGAGGATAAACGATCAGCCTTGCTTTGGTTGCCATGGCAATTGGTGTTGCTATGACACAAGATCAAAAGCGGAAGTAGAAAAGAAAAGACAAGGATCGATACGTTACAAATGGTACCATCATCATGATCCTCGGCTTTTTGGACATATGAAGCGGAAGAATCGGAAGCGAGGAGGGCAAGAGAAATGTGATCAACCGCTACTTCGGAATCCCAATGTCGCTTTTGGGCGGTGGTGGATCTTGATGTGCATATCTCGATATCATTAGATCGGTTTGCACCACGCGAGGTTTTATCCGGTCGATTCAATTCTCATTCCTCCTCCTTTTTGTACGCCTGTTAAATTAGCCGTATGCAAGATGACATTTCATATCACGACTAAAATGGATAGGGTTCATAAAAGAGGAATTCTCAGATGCATATCCATTTCTCATGATGACGACGACCATGTTATAGGCGGTGTTTAATAATGGCAGTGGTGTACGTGTATGATGAAGCCTTTTTACTTTGATAGGCAATTCTTTGTGTAGCCATCCATGACACAATGAATGAATAGTGCATGGAATAGACATCCTCACAAAGAACACGTTTACGTCTTTAATGTCTCTCCTATGTATGTATCAACGATTACTACTCATCAGTATCAATATCATGAAAAATTTTACAAGGAGCATCGGTATGGCGGGATGATGATCTTTTTTTCGCGTATTGCTTTTGTATATGCCGTGCACAGACAGTTTTGTGTTCAATCCCCCCTTTTTTATCATACCACACTTTTGGTTCTCAATGGTGGTCTCTTTTCTTTACGGATATACTTTTCGGGTTCTTTGTTTTTCTTTCGGCGCCATTAACTCATTTATTGGTTGTTATTAGCAAATATCACCCCTTGCTGACTACCATATTACACACCTCCACCTCCCCCCAAATACTGCCATCACACATGTAAATGCGTCAACTATAAACAGTAACAAGCAGGTCATGAAGTTGATGTTTATGATGGTTGTTCCATGGTCATGTGAGTCTTGTGTTAAAGGAGAAGGAGACGAATTTGGGCATTTGACAATATGTACAAGCCTCCCTGGTCCCAAGCTGTCATTGACATACACATTCGTGTACATGGCGATTAAGAAAAATCGAGTTCAAGGTGTAACAACAAGCATGTTATACAAGGCTAATGCTAAAACAGATACATCTGAACTCTTTTTTTCTTCCCACTCCCCCCATCACACTTGTCACTACAAGGCACGGATATCCAATCAATATAGTAGGTCCTGGTATCGGCTGTGCGTTATGTGATACATGTATTTGTCAGCGTATGTGTGAGAGATCAGAGAATATTTGTTCTATATGAGATGAGAATAATGGGGCTATATACGTTTGCATAAAGGAGAGGCATAAGGAAGGAAGGGGGGGTAAAGAAAAATAGTTTTGGGGCATATATAGCATACATGATGAATGTAATGTTGTTGTTGTGATGATATTACTACTCTTGGATCTTGCCTTCAGCAAGTAATTCGCGATATCGTTGAGTCTTTGCAAAGCGTGGTACCGAGTCCTGGGCCATGGTGCGGCAAACATGATCATTGACGCGGCCATACAAATGCAATAGTTTCGCCAGTGTCACCTCCTCGTGCACAACATGTATCTTGGTCGCCGATGCAATCTGCTGCACAGCACCCGAGGAGAAAGGGAGATCGGTTGTTGCCGGACCAGCCGACACCTTGAAATTGTTCTTGACAAGATGGATGATTTCTTGGTGTAAAGCATGATCAATGTTGACCTCTTCTTCAGCCGTGGATGCAAGAAATCGATCATAGATCCGATAGCATTCAATCCCCAATTCTTTGTTGCTTCCACCTTCTCGATTCCTCTTTCGCAATCCTTGATAATCCAACCAATAGTTGACATTTTCTTCACAAAACGTGGACTTCAAATATTCACGGAAATGAATTCGAAGCAAGCGATTCTGTAAGAGTTGTCGTAATCGAATCCATTGCATATCCTTCGGTTGATTGTGTGCTCCCAATGATAATAAATCCTCTTGTTCTTGATGCTCATTGTCATTGCTGCTCCTAGCACTGATACTGCCATCATCCGAACCACCGCCCTTAGCACGTAGTCGTAACAACTTGCGTGTGGTCTCATCCAATTCGTCGTCGTCATTGTTTACATCGCTGCTGTTGCCCACACTTTCGTCCGATACCGAATCAGTCGAAAATCCGAAATCATATTTGCGGTCCTTAGCATTGAGTACCAAGGGTGCGTTGTTGTTGTTGCTGTTACTACCATTTTCACCGGTGCTACTCCCCGACGATGGTGTTTGGGTGGATGATGATGTGGATTGAGATAGCTGTTGTTGTTGTTGTTGTTGCTTTTGCTGTTGTTGTTGCTTTTGCTGTTGTTGTTGCTTTTGCTGTTGTTGTTGCTTTTGCTCCTTTTCTTTCTGTTCAGCAATCGTAGCCTTGACGACCCCTGTTGGATTGGCGTGCTTTTCAGTAGGCAGCAAGCGATTTGCGTGTGATTGTTGCATTTGCACAAGTTCCGATTTGTCACTGACAGATTGATCACTGCTTGAAGCAACAGAGCTAGCCTTTTCATCCATTGAAGCCGTATTCCATTCTAGCACCTTTTGGCCGCGTTCAGTAACATAATAAAGTGTGCTTTGTGTCATTCTGAAAGAAGGCGGTGCATCGGGATCATCCGAAGGCAACTCGGGTTTGTCGGTGATCTCACAAATCCATCCATATAACACGAACTCTGCTGCAATCGCTTGTGCTTCTTCAGGTGATGCTGTTGTTGTATATTCGCATAGCCATTCAAAGCATTGATATCCATAAAAGGTGTGTTGAAAGTCGTTGGCATTTCTCTTTTTGACATTTGTCGCATGATCATCTGCAATCAATCGTTCGGTCGGTAACCATGCCATCATCGTCTATGGTAACACACCCACATTCCCGGGTTATGGGAGGACAAAAAAAGGGCGTTGTGTATGAGTATAGAGTATACTTTTACGCAATCATCCACTCTCTTACCTTGAATGCATTCGTCAAGTTGACACGACTAAAAGAAAGGCGATCATCCACACGTAACCTTTCCAATGAGAATATCTTGAAGTTGCCAATACGCGACAAGGGATCATGCATATGGCTCATGGATACATAGGCACGTTGAGCGAATTCTTGTGCTAGAAACTTGCCCTTGGGAGTGGGACGCCATATACCCTTATCCTTCATGGTACGGTTCTGTGGGTTGACAGCATCCTCGCACAAACGAGCATTGACAATGTAGGTGCCCAAGGTCTTTGCCATGTTGGGTGACATGCTGAATGTGGTTGTAGTGCGTGTTGCGACATGACGAGTTGGATCGTTGGGATCAACTGTACGAACGACGTGAGTGAACTTGAGATCGCCAAGGACTTTGACGGCTTCTTCAGTGGTGAAAGTAGAAGGATAAGTGCGGAAGAAGGAGCGATGATCGGTAAGAGGAATCTGAATTAAAAAGGCTGACCATAGGTCAAACATGTCCTGCAAGCAGCAACAGCGATGATGATCAGTTTCATTTCCATTGATACCCAAGAGAGAGGAACATTATCGAGATAGATGTCAATCATTACTAACTTTGGCATACGGTCGGCCACTCGAGGTGACGCGCATCATGGTCGTATACGTCGACGGCGATGTATTGCTGTTTGGCATCTTTTAACGTTATTGACACACACTCCAAGGGAATCTTGGGTGCTTGGTAGAGTAAAAAAAAAGAGATAGCAAATAGAGTCAAATGATAGATAAAAAAACACTAGTTTGTAGATTGGATGCCAGCAAAAGCAATAAAGTAGAGAGAAGAGAGAAGTAGGCAACCATGGGATTGGATTCCGAGAATCGTCTACGAATCTAGATTGCACGTGGGTGACTGATTCCGCTAATTTGTAGCTTTCCTCTTTGCTCTATTGGCCGCTGATGTGATACTCAATGTTTATTTGACTTCCATGCGATGACAATAATCATCATCACTTGTTTACTACTACTTTGATGACAATGCTGCTACTCCTGGAAGCTCTTTACCCTCCAATAATTCCATAGAGGCACCACCACCCGTTGAAATGTGACTAATCTTATCTTCACCTCCCCATTGCAATGCTGCGCTTGCACTATCACCTCCACCTACATAGTAGTATATCATGTGGTGAGTATAAAAAATATTAACCCCCAGTATACACAAAAGTAAGCCGATCCCCCACGCACTTGGTTGGGTCATCTCGTACGACATACCACCATTGAAGTCCCCTTTTCCTTCCTTCCCTCCCCCCAAAGAGAAAAAAAAAACATCTTCCGAAACTGCTTACCAATGATACTAGTTGCACCCTTGGCTGTTGCATCAATCACAGCTTGTAACAATGATTTTGTGCCTTTAGCAAAATTGGAAAACTCAAATACACCAGGTGGTCCATTCCAAACAATGGTCTTGGCCTTCATGATCTCGTCACGGAAGATTTGGTTGGATTGTTGGCCACAATCGAGACCTTGACAATCATCAGGAATACCATCCTTATCCGTTGCATATCCGATCTTGGCATCATTACTAAACTCGTTGGCTGTCACGTAGTCCACTGGGAACACAAGCTTAACGTTCTTTTGTTTGGCTTTATCCACAAGCTCTTTGACAATTTTGGCGCCTTCCTCGTCAAACAAAGACTTGCCAATCTAGGAAAAGTGAAGGTTGTTTGTTATTCGCCATGTACAGGCAACGAGGTAAAGAAGATTTATAATACCTTGACATGGTCCAATGTCTTTTTAAAGGTAAACGACATGCCACCACAAATAATGAGCTCATCCACCTTGTCAAGCATGTTGTTAATGAGCTGGATCTTGTCAGACACCTTGGCGCCACCAAGAATAGCAAGGAATGGTTTCTCAGGATGCTCCAACACCTTGGCAAAGTAATCGAGTTCTTTTTGCATCAAAAAGCCAGCTGCACGTTGAGGCAAGTCCACACCAACCATGGATGAATGTGCACGGTGGGCTGTGCCAAAAGCATCATTCACATACACATCAGCAAGCTTTGTCAAGCTTTGACGAAATTGCTCAACTGCTTTGGGGTCAGCTTTGATCTTTTTGCCATCCGCGTCCTTGTGTGAACCCTCTTCCTCGGCATGAAATCGTAGATTCTCCAAAAGGATAACTTGACCACCTGATGCTGATTGGCATTGCTTTTCCACCTCGGGTCCCACACAATCATGCAAAAACGTAACCGGTTTCTTGAGCAATGATTCAACTTCTTTGGCCACTGGTTCCATCGAATACTTTTTCTGTACTTGGCCATTGGGTCGACCCAAATGTGACATGAGGATCACTGCTGCTGCCCCTTGGTCCAATGCGTATTTGATAGTAGGTAGCGCTTGCACAATACGATTATTGTTGGTGATCTTGTCATCTTTGATGGGCACATTGAAATCAACTCTATTATACATGTACGTTGTTATTTATATGTCCTGCTACTACTACAAGTCGATCATAACGAGTACCTGATAAGCACACGCTTGCCTTTGAGATCAAGATCACGAATCGATAGCTTGTTGGACAATGACATGATTTCTTTGTATTACAGGAGAAAGAGAACGACCATGATGGTGAGACAAGGGTTAATGTTGAAATAAAACAACACCACACCATAAAAACCCATGACCGGAATATATAAATGGTGCTGCATTGCTCATTTTTACTATTGACATCATCACGTGGTCATCAATCTAGTGATTATAATAAAGGACATGCTTTATTTACTCTCATCGGATAGATCCTAAAAAGTAACTCATTGTTGTCTTGGAAACGGGATGGATGCTGGCTGCTATTTGGCACGTGTCCTTAACACACACGCAATCTCCGCGTCGCTTTGCTGTGCTCTTGTTCCCTATTTTCTTTGATCCACACGAACACCATGTCGAGACGAGAACACGAATCTAGGCGACCTAGTCGAGGAATGCAATCCGCCATTGGCAAAGATGGTGCAGAGAAATACAAGGCAAACTAAAGAGACATGCCTGTAATTGTGCCCGTGTGTTTACCTTGTTTTATCCATCAGGGTCTCTTTTCAGCCAACGATTGGAAGTGCGCATTGTAAGTAACACGTTGATAGTGAGACATTGGCTTCTTGGTTACTCATATACATACATACACTGAAAAGATGCGGCAATATCAACTGGGCAAGGCGCAAGACATGTAACCAATGTTCAGCTCCACAGCCAGGTTCTGAATCACAACAATCACGTCGAGAAGGTGCTGGTGGTGGATACATGGAACGTGACGAGGTGGTCGAATACAGGAGATCGAGACAAGATGATGATAGCGATGAATGGGATGAATTTGGTCGACGCAAGAAGAAGAAAACGGACGTCAAATCAGCACATGGACACAATGACAATGCATCACCCGACAAGGCAAAAACACGTGACCAAGGTGATGAGGAGGAAGATGATGATGATGATGACGATGATGGTCGTTGGAACGCATGGAATGATTTGCTCTCATCGGATGGGGAAGACGATGCATCAAAGAAGGATCGTGACGATAAACGAAGCAAACGTAGAGATGGCGATGATGATGATGATGACCGTAGATCCAACACCAGAGATCGACGACGTGATTCCAGCATTGATAGAGAAAGGAGAAGAAAAAGTGATGATAGGAGTCGACATTCCCGAGACTATGACGACAGACGACGACGACGACGTTCTTCTCGTTCAAGATCTCGATCACCCCACCGCTCTCGTTATGATCGATCATCCTCATCCCGACACCACCGAGATCAGTATGACCGCAGAAATCGGTAAATGGCGAATTCAAGGAGGGGTCTTTTCTTTAGTTTAGTTACCCTTGCTACAATCCTTTTTCTTTTTTGTACCATTTCTTTTGCTTTTAAAATACAATCAACGATGCCACTTACAGTTACCGATATATGCAAGTTTGCGTTGGGTAATCTACCTTTTGTGATCGTATAATATTGTAATGTGGGTATTGATCAATCATACGTTGCTTGATAGCTGTCATTCTTCCTCCTGTTGGCGTCTTCGCTGAACGAGGCAGGTATAAACCTCATCCACATGGTTCCCATGGTAACCATTTGATACATCATAGGCTGTTCAATCGATCTCCTCATCAACATTGGCTTAACATGCCTCGGCTATATTCCTGGTAAGAGGCCCATTTACATGCATGAATATAGCATTGCATTAACAAGCATCCAGGTATCATCCATGCAGTGATCGTTATTATATCACACTAGTAGACAATGGACCACTATGATAGACATACCTTTAAAATGTACAATGTTAAAGAAACGTTCACTCTTTTTATTCTGTTTGCTTCATGCAACTGTCAAAAGCTATGCTACATGAATCCATGTATTCAACACGCAATAGAGTATCCCATCAACCATCTGTGCCAGGATGACGTCGTCTTTGTGTAATCAATGTTAAAGATACATACAACCTTGCATTTTTGAAACAATGACCCATTTACCTTTTCATACGTGGATTGATAAGACTCATTCCTTTCCGCCTGGGCTGTAAAACGGCAGGCTGACTCACCGGCGCATGGCTAGTTGTACTTAAATCAGGCGGTGAAGGGGTATGATCAGCAACTCCTACATATTCATATGGTCCATGAGAGATGTGATCATCAATGGATTCATGCGAGCTAACCTTCAGATTGATGCTGTGTCATTACGGCCTTAAGCTTTGCATTCAAAAGCTCGTTTTGCTGTTTCAATTTAAGAGCATCAGAGTCTTCTTGAGTTAATGAGGATGGTGAAGTAGTGGATTGGTCGTCTTTGCCTGAAGATTGATGAGATGATTTTATGCTGCATCCTTCGTTTTGTACATGCTCAACTAACTATCAGGACGATGACGTTTGAATTCAAATGCAATGGTGGGTGATAGCGTATGGTATTGTTACCTTGAGAAGAAGGCTCCAAGATATGCGTCGAAACGCATCTGCATCATCCACAATCTCCAATGGTATCTCTATCTTTGTTGAACGATCGCTCACTGTAAACTAAATGGATACATGCACTTGTGTCAGCTGTTTTCCTAATTGAATGGTATCAAACAATACCTACCGTTCTGGTATCTGAAACAGCCGATCGGCCTTGAATGATGCTTTCCAAAAGCCAGCGAGTGAAATCACTTGGTGATGTAGCTGGTGGTTCACGTATTTGCTATATTACCCCCGGTATGTATGGTGAATCAATGTTGTCATCATGTTCACTTGTTCTTACCATAAGCTTTTCCAATTGCGTCTCTCCTTGATACCGCGCATAATAGTATTTGTTTTGATCCGAGAGGATGTGAAGGTGCCAGGTGGTGTCGTTGTATTGAGAGTAAATTACGTCTACGCCTGTAACGGTATAAGATAGCTGTACGATGTCGTCAAGGCGATTCCATGGTTGGGAATCTTTAGCTGAGCTCTCCATGTTATGGTTGTGATGGAAAGGGGAACAAAGAAAAGAGGGCCGCCTTTTTAATTTCGAGGTTGATTTATGCGTGTCATCTCATCATCCCTTGTCCATTGCTGAATTTGGAAATGCTTATTGGGTCTAACAATGAAGAACTTGCATTATAGTGCAACGTGATAAAGGGGAGGCAGGTATCATTTGTAATGCGTACTTTTACCCTGTAGCGTGTCTCATTGTTGGTGAAGGTTCCCAATAATCTATCAGCCCATCAGCATTCTTAGCAAATACATGTTTTATCACTCTTCCCTCCTTTTTGTGCTCGCGTAAATGTGCCCACGCCCATCATGCATATATAAACAAGACGGATGATGTTGTCGCCCCACACATCTCTTTCTCCCACCATATCACTCTTTGATTGCTGACACCACAAAAGCCAAAGTTGACGTGAGTAACTCAAAGGTGATGGTCTTATTTTGTGAGCGATCCATGTACTAATATTTATGATAGCGTAGCATTTCATTTTCATTGTTGTCATTGTGACATCTAGCTCATCCCTTATTTACATAAGGTAAAGCCTAGTCATCTCGTCGCTTGATCACATCCCTTCTAATGTAACGATCTTCAGAGGAGCATCTACATTGCTGGATTAGGCGGCACAGTCTACTACAGCTCGTTTCCAATACCATCGCATTGTACCAGCTCAATTGAAACCATTCAATTATGATGATATCAATACCAACAATGAAAACGATCCAACCAGTATTTCAAAGGCTCAATTGGTACTCAATCACTTCAAAGAACCTATTGATAGCGCTATGGCGCGTCTTCAAGGTTTCGCTACCATCGCCAGAAGCACTACCACACCATCAGCCATGCCCTATATCTCAGTGGATGATACACAAACACGAAAAAAATATCCACTGCAGGTGCTTTCCACGTTGATCAAGCAGAGATTATCGCGTCGATAAAGACACTCAAGAAGGATCAAGTAGAAGATGCCTTACATTGAATCTTCACACTGCTCGAAAATGGTTGTGAATTCACTGTACAACGGCCAGTATTGTAGAATGGTCGAACTTGGCCAAATGGACCTGCCGCGGAATAAGCAGAATGACTCGTTGCTTGTTCCAGTTGTATTAGAGCGTTTCTTACAAACCAAGGTAAGGTTTTATTGGTTTATGAAGGAATTTGATTAACGTGTATACTATAGAGGATCATTGAAGAAGCTATTTGCAAGATCCATCAAGCTCTTGATCCACAAATTCCCAAGTCTGAAAACGATGCTTTGCGATATATGCGTGAATCTTGTAGTGGGACACCCATACCGCCAAGGAGATCAAATGCTATCACAATAGTCATTTGTGTATTGTTATCGACAGCACACACTGGTATAACCAAAGCCAGCATACTTACAAGATGCAGAGAAGGCGATACAAATGTGGGTGTTGGCAACCACTTTACAGAGAATGGAACGGTGCTTGATAGTCAAAGCCAAATGAAGATCGAATGTGGCGGGTGTCACCCAAATCAAAAGTACCCTTCCTTGTTGCTGCAGAGGAGTCCATAAAAAGATGAATGCTGGTAGCCGCTTTACAAATAAATGGAACATTGCTTGACAACCAAAGTCATTTCGCATCGAATAAGCAATGTGCCACACCACATAGACATGTACGCTGTTGCTTGTTGCTTGTTGCTGATATAGTATGATCCACCCATAAGAGACGAGAGCAGACAGGCATCCATCAATCGAGTTGCCGATCACAGGCATAATCACCAGATGGATGGTAGGATAAAGCTTGCTGACATCGAAAGATATAAACGTTGTTGTTCTTTGCGGATATGATCCACCACTCATGAGAAATGTGCGTTGGATAATGCCCATCACAGCAAAGGTCGATAACGAGAGAACCACCAGATGCTCAAATGAATAATGACGATACGAAATACATGGACGCTGTTGCTTGACTCTGATGTATGTTCCTCTTCAAAGATGTACGATACACAAGGTTCCAAAGTTGTAGAACGAGGATACTTTGCAATGACAGCTGTAATCATCCTGAGGCTTGCTGCAAGATAACCTCCATGCTACTAACAAGGTCACATGTTGGAAAGCATTCCTTCATAGCACTGAAATGATATGTACATACCTAGCAATGATGGAATAGGCCTTGTCGATAGAAGTAGGTTACTTGTAGTAGTGGCTTACCTATACAACACACATTTCAGCACAGGTTTTCAAAAGCATTGAGATGATACGTACTTGAATCTCTCATACAGGGTGATGGTTATCCACTAGAAATGTCACCGCCGCCGCCAAAAATTTCAAGGTACCAAGACTGCATACTAGCCATTCCTGGTGGAAACGTGATAAAAAACACCAAACCACAAGTAATCCGTTTGCCAAGATCCCTTCACCAGCCGACTTTGACACCACAATGAGCCGTGGATCCTGCATGTTGTCAAAGAGATCCCCATCTTCTCTCTCTATGGCGCACAAGAACGAGCCCTTCATGATGGAGTCCATACTTGGTGGTCGTTGAACGAAGAGAGGATGCATGCTTAAACTGACGAGGCACCGTGATTGGGATCGACTTCAGCTAGCACAACATGGTCGTCTCCCCTTGAGAGTTGGGATCCTTCACGCGGTGTGTGATAATAGCAATAGCCGAGTGAGAGCCTACTATCCTATTTCTTTTCATGAGTTCACTTTGACGGCAACCATCCAGGATAACACCTTACCTTGGGTATTTCTCAATACCATTCTTGCCCAAATAGCCAAATCTCCACAGCATCCATAGTATGCAGCTGCTGTTGTATCCAAAGGCTCATTAATTAACAAGCCTTGCTGTAGATCCGATACCATCCTACGTACCAATGAAACACATGTCCAGCGTCCTTGCTTTGAGATCAATGTCTTGTTGCTGCCACAGATGTCATAAGCAACTTTTCAATCTATAGTAGAGCAACGTAAGATAAAAAGGTCGGCATCACTTTTCGTGTCAACATACCCAAAGTAGCTATGTGTTGGGGAGCTCTCCTTGATGACAGCCATGGCAAACATACACACGACACACGACAGACCCTTGGGACTTTTATAAACGAGAGAGCAGAAAACTATCCTTGAACTTTAGTATCACAATACCCAACATGGATAATAAAACATATGCAGCGATGGAACGTACATGTTGTATTGGCAAATTGGCATGGAAGCTGTAGTCAAGGGTAGATCGCGCGCGTACTTGTTGTAACTGGGAAGTGTCACCATTGGCCACTTGTTCACCCATTGACACTGTACATTGAAGGCAATGACACTAGTCAATGAGCTCTACTTCGTAAATGGAGACAAGCTTACCTTGCTTTGTGAAGCGGGAGTGAAGGAGAAGGGGCTCTTTGTTCGTTCCCCCTTTATTCCTAATTGCGCACTCCACGCCACACCGCTTGCTACCGTTGCTGCTGTGCATAGATGCATTGACAATATCCTATACACTTCGGTCAATAATGACAACCACTGCTTGACATTTTGTAATTACACTATTCATGATTTTACTCTGGTGGGATTGATGTCTCTATCAGGTCCGTGCACACCAATGCAGATCGACACGCCTGCTGGATTTGTGCAACCACTGCTACATGCCTCCCCTACCAACATACAAGATGTTTCTATATAAATTCGTTGTCATTGTCATGGTCATAATTGGTGATGTTTTTTATATGAATGGGTGCTGTTTACATACATTCCTAACGACAACATCATCCCCCATTTGTGCAGCAAGCTGTCAAGGACGCGTGTGTGTAACCACCACGTGCCATTTCACTCTGAGTTCTTCATCTTGCCCATAGTGCTTCTCGACATCATCCATTAGAAGGAAACCGCTGCATCACGCCTACAGCATAAGGGAAACATAAAGACAGTCATTTCTCTAAACTTTACAATGAAACGTGGGGTCTTCAATAGAGCAATCTGCTCGGCGGGGTCAAAGGAATCTTGTGTCAAAGTATGAAGTTCATCGTGGCCATTCCCAGATTTCGCAATGTCACCACCAGCCAAACTGGATCTGGGGGTCAATCTCTTCGACGACGACGACCAAAAAAATATTTTTTGGGCTGTTTGCGACATTGAACGCGAAACTTTCACACAAGGTGCTGTTGGTCAAGCCGAGCCCATTGCTGTAATAAAAACCCCACGTTTCATTGTAAAGTTTGGAGATACAGGCACTTTTATGTTTGTAAGCGTGATACTATATGAGAAGTGGTCTTTGTTCATTGTCAAGTAGGTGGACCCTGGCAGAGCAAGAGATGCAGAGGGTCGTGTTGTGTAACACAGCTACGTTTGCATGAATGAAAGGGTCAATGTATAATTACTTTATAGATCATCTAGGAACAGGCATGTATTGCTAGCTGACGGCCACTTTTATCCAATCATCATTGTTGCGAGATCCACTGCATGGGAACGATGCCTCTGCTCTAGACATTCATTTCCATGATCAAAGTAGGTTGATCCGAGCTGATTTGACTGAGCTGCGGTCAAAGAGAGATTACATCACTCTGCACATAAAGCACGCTCGATGTAGCTCAACCCATATAATCTTGTGTGAGCGTAACTCAACCAAATCAGCTCGGATCAACCTACTTTAATCATGGAAATGAATGTCTAGAGCAGGAGCATCGTCCACCTACAATAGAATGCACAAAATTGGGAATGCACAAAAGTGGCTATTAGCTGCCAATGTATGACATCAAAGTGAGGGTTGCTTACCTATCATGCATTGTCCCTGAAGTCCTGACTTTTTAGCTGAGTTACCCAAAGCGGTCCTTCTGCATCTTTTGCTCTGCCAAGGTCCAGCTACTTGGCAATGAACAAAGACCACTCTTCATATAGCATCATGCTTACAAACATAAAGGTGCATGTATCTCCAAACTTTACAATCAAACGTGGGGTTTTTATTAGAGCAATGGGCTCGGCTTGGCCAACAGCACCTTGTGTACAAGTTTCACGATCAAGCTTGCCAATCCCAGATTTCGCAATGTCGCTACCAGCCAAACTGGATCTGGGGGTCGACCTCTTCGACGACGACGACCAAAAAAATATTTTTTGGGCTAGTTGCGACATTGAACGCGAAACTTTCACACAAGGTGCTGTTGACCAAGCCGAGCCCAGTGCTCTATTAAAAACCCCACGTTTCATTGTAAAGTTTGGAGATACAGGCACCTTTATGTTTGTAAGCATGATGCTATATGAATAGTGGTCTTTGTTCATTGCCAAGTAGCTGGACCCTGGCAGAGCAAAAGATGCAGACGGGCTGGTTTCTGTAACTCAGCCGTTTTGCATGAATGGAACGAGTAATGGGTGATACGTTATACAAGATTCAGCAACATCTCATCATTGGTAGCTAATAGCCACTTGCTCCGAATTGACATTGTTGTCAAATCCACTACATAGGAACGATGCCCCGTCCTGCTCCAGACATTCATGTCCATGATTCAGTTGCCTTGAACCGAGTGGATTTGACTGAACAACGCTCAAACACAAAACAACATCCAATTTCACAAAAATCATTTTGCAAAGTTATTTGTAAACTGCCACTTGATAGCCCCTTCCTCCCATTCAACTCTTTTAGCCGACCCAATGCATGTGAACGATTGTCCTGCTCCAGCCCATCATTTCCATCCTTCATGTTTCTTGATCCGAAAGGATTTGACTGAGCAACGCCCAAACAAAGAAACATCATCCAAGCAACAGAACAATCAAGTTAATTTCCACTTCTTCCACTCCCACTTTATTTGCTCTTCCTCCCATTCTCAACTGTTGGGTCCATTCAAGTATACAACTACCACCTGCGAACGATTGTCCTGCTTCAACCCATCATGTCAATCCTACAACTCTCTTGATCCGATTGTCTATGACTGAATGGCAAAGCTCTTGGCATGTGCACCCCACTACAACACCCGCGTTTCTTGACACTTCCACCACCTCTTATACAATCCTCGACCACAATCAAACGTAACAACGTTCACTGCAGCAGTTACTGTTAGCGACTGCATTGTCTCAAACAACGTTCACAACCTTGTCACTCTACTACGACAACATACGCTCTTGTACACGCCTCTGCCACGACCAAACGTAACAGCAATCGCTATTAGCAAGTTTTCGACTGCATTGTGTCAAGTTACTTGCAGCAACATGGTCTACAGCCTTTATTACGTGAACAGCAGATAGCCATTGTATAGAAGCAGTTTTATTTACGCGTAGCAACTCGCTTAGCTTCACCATCACCTGGTTGAGATGCGATAGAAAAAGACCACTCAGGTGATTGACCAACAGCAAGGTTGAAAGAGAAGGATAGCTGCAATCACGTGTAGTAATGAGAAATTGTGGAATGCCGTTTTGGCTACTCGACACATCGTCAGCAGGAAGGAAGGATCATATCAAATGAATACGGCTGAGGATGGTGATAGATATGAGAGGGATGATATCTTTGACGAAAGAAGGAGGTTTACAGTCATGGATGATATTGGGGTACTCGAATCAATGCATGCAGACGCTATTTGCAATCATGGATGGAGATCTTTATGACGGCAGCAACCAAGGATACAATGACACAATGATACCCGTTGACTCTATTTGATCTACTTGTGCTCTATCCAGCTTACAATACTCATACTTCATCATAATCACCCACATTACCATGTCTTATTGCTCGACTTCCCACTAAATAAAAATTGGATTCAATATGATGTTTAGGAGGGTATCGTACTTTCAGCTCATGTGTGCAAGATGTGGATCACGTGGTTGGTTTCTGGGTTGGTGGTGAATGTTTGAAAATTGAGATTGTAGCAGAAACGAACAGCAAGCAAAACATCCAGGAACAATGACTTCGAAGCAAAGCAAGTGATTTGTGATAGTAGATGGATGATGGGATTGCCACATTGTTTCTCTCATACCCTGATTTACGCAAGGATTTTTTATCGCAGGATGTTCTGACATATTACTGGTGAAGATGCTTGCTCCCATTTATCAATGCACCATTCCTAGCAAATATTTTATCACTCTCCCCTCCTTTTTGTGCTCGTAGAAATGTACCCACGGTCACCATGCATATACAAACAATACTAATGTTGTCGCCCCATCGATCTCACTCTTTGATTGCAGATGTCTCCAAAGCCCAAGTTGATGTAAGTATCAGGATGGATCATATGTATCATTCTGTGAGTGACCGAATACTGATATTTGTGATGATCTCTCGCATTTCATTGTTATCGCACTTTCATTGTCATTGTTGTCATTGTGATATTTGGCTCTTTTATTAAGGTAAATCTTAATCATCTCGTCGCTTGAGGAAGCACACACTCATATTCCTTCTGATGGGAGCTACCTCCAGAGATGCATTCGCAAAGATGGATTAGGAGGCACAATCTACTACAGCCCGCATGGTGGTGATACAACGACTTCTTCATTCATCCGCACGCTGCAATAATGTCATCATCTTCTGTCATTGCCCTTTGGACTTGTTTGCACATAATGAGCATGTCATCGGATGCTGTTGGTAGCGTTGTGCTTTTCCTTGCATCGCTCATAATGCATTTCTTTTGGTGCTGCGGCAAATTTGATAGTGCACAGCGATCGGTTGGCGAGAGAAGATATATAAATGAAAGTGAGCTACATTAAAAACCATAATCAGCTATGTATCAGGGATCATGCACACATGTTTTACTACTCACAGCACATTCCGATCTGATAAAATCTCTTTGCTTTGTGCCATGTTTATGCATCTTTGACGATACATACGCAAGTGGGTTGACACGTCAACAGTGCTGGTTCCGGCTTGGACTACCCACTAAAGGGGAAATGCGGATTAATGGATAATGGTCATGAAAAGAAAATGTTGCCATACCTTTGAGTTGGGCAATACGTTGAGCTCATTTTCAGCGAGCCCAACAAGCACATATGTAAGTCGGATCTTTCGTGGGTGCTTTGCATCTTCAACACTGCTGACAGAGCGATTGTCATCACTTGAGCTTGATGGTGCATAATTGTTGTTGATGGTGATGTTGGTCTTTGTCGGCTGCATTATTGTGACACCCCCGCCAGTACGGATGATATCCCGTGCTCGTTTTTGTGGGAGCTTTCCCTTTGCATCGGCTTTCAGAGCATTGCTAACCCGCTGCAAATGTTGTCGGGTCAAAATGATACCCGTTGTTGGTTTAAAGTTGTATCTGTATGCCTGATTCCACCGCACGATGTTGTACGTAAGAGATTTTTGCACTGCCGTTATGCTCAGCGTGTACGCTAACTGAACACCACACGTAACGAACGCTGGATACAATGTACACCGGGATAAGATGCACAAGGGAGACTCTCACGCATCATGGAAGCATTCAAAAGCGGACGTAAACGTATCCTTCCTTCAATACCAATAAGGTGAAAAGCGCGTTGACAACTACGGTGTACGGTATGAAATCGGGAAGAGAGCCTTTTGTTTAATCTTCGTTGTTTGCTGATTTATAAGCTGCACGCATCTTAAGGTTACAATTGGATGACCGTGTGAGTGCTACGAACGGTCTCAGCAACATCACGACAACAATCTTATCACGCACCATTATCCCAACACCCCAACATGTAATGGTAAATGTCCTTTCTCAAAAGTTGGTTTATAAAAGCTTCTTGAGTGTATTTACAAGCCCAACAAATCCATGCATCTTGAGTAATTCCCGTGCCTTCCTTTCAGTTTCCTCTTGGCTACCAAATAAAATTAATAATGAGCCATCATGATTGATTGTATTCCATTTTGATCTCGTAACTTACGTCATAGGGCCATATTCAAGATCAACAGTGACCGTATCCATGTTGATATGGGGAAAATGCATCACATCGGCAGTAGATACTCGAAATGAAATGACCACTTTGCTCCTGGAAACAAAGCTTGCTGGTATAATCGTGCACAGCACGCCTCGTTCATTCGCATCATTGGCTGAGGTAGAAGAAACACCATCATCAAGTGCTTGAACCTCTGTCTGAAAATGTTGACTGGCTGCTTTAACTTCGGCATGGATCAGCTTCACGTATTGCCAATAGACGGCCGCGTTTCGGATGATCTACCCATATACACGTTGAATGAATAGCTTGCTACAAGCATTCAAGCTCATGATTTACCTGTTTCATATCCCATACATCGGTCATCAAACCACTCAATCCAAGAACAAGTTCAGAAAATGCACCATAAACAGGCTCACGCTGTTCCACCATTCGTACAATAATGGCCTCCACATCCCGAGCTTCGAGCTTTGAATGATCGATTACAATATTGATATCATTGTCCAAGGTCAACTCGGTTTCATCGTCTGTCCAATTGATGATCTCCCAGCCTCCGATTTTGCCACAAGCTTCGTATTTCTCTGCGTGAAACGACATAAGCCCACATCCTTGTATACCACCTGATATCAAAAGTACCTTTAGCATCAATAAGGTCTCGTCCTGTAAAAGAGAGTCGTCTCAGTGATTCCAATCGTTGCGTCAATAAAGAAATTTGCTAAAGCAACGAGAATTAGTACGTGTGATTGTCATTTTGGTTGTACCTCACTTACAGAATCCAGCTCTGATTTTCTCTGATCCAGCGTTGACACGTATCCTTCAAGTTGCGTTTGTTCAGTGTTGAGAGATTGGATGTCTTTTTGAGATTGCTCCAGCGATGCCCTATGTGCACAAATCGCACATCAACGTTTGACCTTCAATAAATGATCGCAACCTTACCTATGCTTTTCAATGTCGGATGTAATAGCCATGCTTTCAGGGGTGTTGTATTCCTCTTCATGTTGCTTTGCATCCTCAAGTTGATGATGAAGACGTGTTGAGTCCACTTGCAGTATTGGCCTCTTGGATGATAAAAATCGATCATAGTCGCTTAATTGCCGTAGATCCTGTATCACATGCATTCACGCTTTAGCTTGCTGTTTTACCGCTATCACATTTACCACCTCTTACCTCATCCGCTTGTGCCATAAAAGTGTCCCATGTTTGTAGCATCTCTTCAGTTTCTGCCAATTTCCATTCGAGCAACGTTTCATTCGCTTTTGCCTTCCCCATCTTCATCCACTTATGGAGCTCTTTCTAATGTACCCATGGTATGATGAGTGATAACCCTTCCTTTATAGCACCTAAGCTTCCGATCCTACTTACCTGTAGACGAGCCTTTTCTTCCTTGTCAGCATGGGTATATTGGCTGATGATCCGTGGATGGCTGGCATTGACTTTTCTTTCTTGTTCCTGCAGGCCATCTTGATTATCTTGAACCAGCTCTTGTAAAGAAGATGTGTACTGCAACACATTAGACGATAAATTAACCATGAGAAGATACTCGCTTACATTCTTGTATGCCTCTAACTCTTGGAGAGATGCTACGGTGGCGGCTTTCTCATGCGTAGAGATTGTGCCTATACATCAAGTTATAGATCAACAAGTTGTTTCTCTTTCTCCACTCATTGCACACTTACGTGTAAGGGGATGATCCAATTGTGTATGCTTGATCTCTTTCATCTTGTCTAGCTCTTTCCAAGGGATATCGGCCATCTTGAGAAACTCCCTCAGAGAATAACTTTCACGGGCAGGTTGTTGTATACCAAAGGATTGACGAAGTCGGCGTGACCATTCAAAAAGAGATTGGGATGTCTTGGAAACAGCAGGGCTCTAGAACATATGATCCCATAAGCTAAACCACCCATTAATCATACCTCCACAAGTTACCTTTTCAATGCCTTCCTCACGTAATGCGGTATCATAGCGGATCGGCGTCTCATTCAATATATCTTCAATTGGACCATCAGCATTTTCGTTTTCTTTATCCCCCAAACTACCCATATACCTTTTTCCGAATCCATGGATAACTTATGGCTAGTGTCATTGTCGGATCCTGAGCTGTGATCTTGTCGAGACATGGATCGTGCCTGGCCAAGAGATGATGATGATCGTGATGAGGAGGAGTAAGAATTGTTCATAGGTGATACGGGTGCATAAGATCGACTTAGCGCACGTGAAGTGGGTGATGATGATGATGAATGGATGTAATCTTCTTGTCTTTCAGCCAATGGTAATCGTGAAATGGGCTTACGTTGTGTGGTGGTGGTGCTACTTGCTGATGGTGATGATGATGATGCAGATATGGGACGTGGATGTGATGAAGATGGAGGAGTAGTAATAGGATCACGTGTAGCTGATGAAGTTGTTGTGGTATCTTTTTGATCGTATTTGCGTAATGATGGTAATGCTGATTGCTCATCAGAGGAGCTGCTGTTTTCATCCATGTCTCGTGAGCGTAAAGATGCTGAAGTGAGGGGGCGTTCGGTATCTTCTCCATCTTCTTCATCATCATCTCCAAGGATATCGTCAAACGTAGGTAATTCACGGCCAGCCATGTAATCGGTAAAATCCATTGCTTCTTTTCTCTTGGGTAATTCTCTTGTGGTGGTCACTTTGGGAGGAGTAGCACGTCGCTTGGGGCTGTTGAGATATTCGCTAGGACTTCCAAATAGATCTCTTCTTCTATTATGCAGCATGAAATGGTAAATCACATGTTGTTGTTGTGTCACTATGATGGATCAAATTACCTCTTGCGATGCTCACTTGGTGGATCTGATAACCTTGACATGAGGGATCTAATGATTGGAGTAAGTACATAGCAATCATTCTTATCCAGTGAATAGCTTACCTTTGCTCTGTATAATGCGTAGGTGATGATGGGATATCAGCGTTGAATTCAGTCCTTCCATCTTCACGGAACACCCTAATCATCCCATAGCAGCTTTTAGTGTGTGGATCAAACTCGGCACAAGATGTAAGCCTTACCGGACGTGAGCATCTGGTGCAAAACTGACACGACGTTGCACAACTTGGTATTGTCGTCGCCTATAATGATAACGCACGGTCAAACGTCAAGTATTACGAGAAAGAAAAAGCTGCAACATACTTTGCTGAAGTCATCAAAGGAGAACCATATGGATCGGGTGTGCGTACTTTGAGAATGCTCCTGGCAGGAGACTACATTATGACCATGGTTTAGCTGCAACGTTCTCATAGGTCGCAAGGACAAGCTGGGCTAGTTACATTGACTGCAAATCGTGAGGAGAATCGCCATTCAGAGTTGTCGACAGTAAATGGAGCATTGTAGAACGCATTCCCACGATGTGGACTTGTTGGGTCGTTGCGTGTAGGCGTTGACATTGAAGAAGAGAGAGACACACACTGCAGCTCGAGGAAGTCAGCCCAAATTTAGCAGCCCTGCACACAACCATGACAACCACCTCCTCCCATTCACCCGCACACACACTCATGCATCAAGCGACAACACACTTTTTTATGTATCAAATGTTTTTGTTCCAATCAATGCATCTAAAACTTATAGACATGGTCTTGAGGATATCCCATTCTATATTGTATGTATGTTGTTAGTCAATAAAGTACTACGTATTATCGATACTATTCATCACACACTTACTCTTTGAGAATACCATCAAGTTTACCCTGACTTTTATCAGGGGCCTTGGGACCTGCAAGCGATGCAAGCATTGCATCGGGACCGCACACAAAGATGATAGAGTTCGATTGTTCCGGGTTAGGTAGATGTTTCTTGATCAACTCGGCAGTAACGTATCCATGGTGACCATCCCAATTCTTGGTTGGCTTATCCACAGCGTACACCACCTTGAAACGATCAGGGAAAGACTTGGCGTAAGAATCAAGTTCCTTCTTTAGGATAATATCCTCCTCCGTTTGATTGCCAAAGATGAGCGTCACCTTGGTGTTGTTATCTTTGGAGGATGGGCCAAAGATCTTTCGAAGCAATTGAAGCTATAGTGATGTTACAATTAGTTAGACGCCATGTTGGTCGCATGTCGAATACAAAATCTTACCATAGGCGTGATGCCGGTACCACCTAATTGAGTTCATCCATTTTTAGTCCACTGTTGCTGTCATTAACCAAATTTATGCATTACCTGCAATCATGCCGACGTGTTCTTTCTTGCCTTGATCCCAATTATACTTTGGAATGGGTCCCTTGATCTCAAGCTTATCACCAGGTTTAAGCAAATGAATATGACGGCTCATCTTGCCTTGTGGATAATCCTTGATGACAAAGTCCACGTATCCACGTTCCTAAGGGAATGATGTAAGCATTGCTTTGTCATCATCTGATAAGATTGTCCTATTTACCCCTTCATCCGATGTAGGTGTATAGGGACGCATAATTGAACCTTCGCTTCCATCGGGCTTTTTGTATCGATGTCGTGTAAAAATGCATGACGCGACATGTAAGCCCGACACGCTATCATCTGGCAGCTTGAAACGGAATCTGCTGGTGTTGTGATTGATGGGCATTACATCCACCAACTATCGTTTAGAATGTCAATACACGTTGTTGTTTCATGCAAATACACCTTTTTACTTGCCGTGAATTCACGAAATTCTTCAGGACTAAATGCGGCAGGAGCATTGTTGCTGCTGCCTTCAGCATAGGCTCTTGAAGTGCCATACATGGGATGATGGCCATACATGACGTAGGCAGCACCAAGCCCAGCACTCGCCAACATGGAAGCAGGCATCACCCAACGGCTTTGACGAGCGTTGGTGGACGTCATATAGGAGCGTTTGATATGCTATAGTAATCCACCATCAGCATTTTTGTGTATCTTAATAGCTGCATTGCGTTGTATAGGCTTACAGCAGATGCAGTAGTGCACCCTTTGGAATAGGATGAACGAAGCGCGTTTGACAAAAACATGTTGTGGGAAAAAGAAGCAAAGCGTGCTACGCACAGGCTGTGTGGATGGTTTTGAAACTGCCGGGGGTCCTAGTAAAAATCCTGCTACTCGATAAAGTATAGTATCCCCATCTGCATAAAAATTTGGTTGGCTCATATCCGGCACTTGTTACGTTTGATTTTCATCATCCATTATCGTGTTTGTATTCTTGGATGTTCTACTTACAGCCATGATGGGTCTCAACATGACGCTTGTCCTCTATTATCTATGATACCTTAAATACCTACACCTTGTTGAACTTAATCACAAGGGCGTCATTAACCCATGACAACAGACAACATTGCAGCGGATGGTAATAGTAGTTCACCGAGACTGAAGCAGCCCTGCTGATATGTAAGATAAAGCGCTAATTTGTTTACTAATATGAAAGCTTGGGGTGTTTGTATTCTTTGAGGTTCACGTACATACACCCATGATCCTTGAAATTGGATGATGAAAATGATTGCAGCACCCACCTCCATTCTCTTGTCAGGATAGCTCTCCCAATGGTAGAAACGAGCCGTTGCATAGTGTAGGGGGTTGGCAGGGCAACCAACTTGACCAGATGACGAGTAACGTTTATTAAGGTTTATGTCGCAACAGCCAAAGGGAACATGGAAGGGTGAGTGATGGTGAAAGATGATTATGGTCACGTAAAGACCATTGCAGTAGTTGAAAGTGGAATATGGTTGCATTGTTCTAGAAGTAGTTGCTATGTTTGGTAGGCGATGGTGGTCTATGCAGCTTTGAACTCTTCTTAATTAAGTACTTGAGGTACCAAACTCCTTTACAATGATATCGCCTGCATGTGGCATGCGAGATGATGGCTTTGATTGGTTGGGTTTAATAATCTATCAGCGATCGTGCAGCAACCCAATATAGTGTACTCCCACCCAGCTCTGTCTCAACACCGAGCTCCACGATAAAAGACTTTTGGTCTATCTGATGTCAATTAATAAGGAGGTCACATGATGTGTATTGCCGTTAATCCGAAAAGTTGTTATGAATGTACACTTATATCCAATGGAAGGGATGGGCTTTACATATCCGGAGTAAATCTATAGCTCTTTTGCATACTTATATGGATTGGGACCAAAGACGTATGTGTGGGGAAAGGGGAGGAGTGAGGCGCTGCTACAAAAACAAGTGTGAGTATAAAACATCCGTGCTTCATCAGGAAGAGCTTTGATTGGTCAAGTTAAAAACAACTCAGCCGTGTGAGAGTGCGAAAGAGAGCGAGCGCGAGTGTATTCATTTCAATCCAGTGTATTCTCCCCGTTTCTTTTTTAGGCCCACTTGCCTTTTTCTTCTTTTTTCGTCCACTTTTCCCGATGAATCAAATGCATATGGATCCCTCGTCTTCCAAGGAACCAGTCATCAAGAACAAACCCTTTGATGAAGAAGAACATGACTCGGCCGACGATTCGGATAGCGAGAAACCTGCCAAGCGCTCTGGTCGTCGCAAGATCAAGATTGAGTACATTGAAGACAAGAACCGTCGACATATCACTTTCTCAAAACGCAAGGCTGGTATCATGAAAAAGGTAATGTCTATTGGTGTTGTTTATATAAAGGTATCAAAAGGCTTATCCATCCACGCGTAGGCCTACGAGTTGAGCACATTGACAGGCACCCAAGTACTTCTTTTGGTGGTTTCTGAAACAGGTCTTGTGTACACCTTTACGACTGTCAAACTTCAACCTATTGTTACCAAGCCTGAAGGAAAGAATTTGATCCAAGCTTGTTTGAATGCTCCTGATCCTGTGCCTGCAGAGTCGTCTAATGTAAGTATTCCATTGTTTTGTTATTGGGAGTCAAGGCTTTTATTGATGGTGGGATGCCTTTTTCATTGTAGGATGGAGGATACAATAACAATAGCAACGCGTCTCCACGAGTGGAAAAGAATGAGGATAAGCGAGTAAGTTTGGATGAAAAGCGTATTATGAACCGCAGTAATTGATTGTTGTTATTTTTTTTCATGTGTTACCAGATCGATCCGGTAAGCCATTCTCAGGCTGCTGCTGCTTCAGCATATGCTGCTGCTGCATCCGGTGCTCCACCTCCATCATCTACAGCTGCTCCACCTCATCCTTCTGCTTATCCTCCTCAAACATACGCTCCAGCTCCTGGTAGTGGTGGTCCTCCAATGCCTGTTGGTGCTAATTATCCAAACTATATGGGTGCTCCTCAATACCAACAACCTCCTCCGCAACCATCACCACAGCAACAGCACCATCAACAAGCAGCTACTCCACAACAACCACAACATCCTTCACAGCAACATTATGGTCAACCTCCTCAACCCACTGCGGGTGGTGCTGGTGCTCCTCCTCCTCCTCCTCCAGGTGCCTCTTTCTATAGTGCTCAACAACCTGGTGCTCATCCATACATGTCTCAACATCCAAACTATTGGCCTGGAGCTCCTGGAGGTATGCCACCACGTGCTGATAAACGTGATGATAATGGAAGGCCGAGACCTGGTCTCTCCAAGGATTGAAGATGATGGTGAGAAAGAAAAAAGAAATACTTGTATTGTTGTGCTATTACTTTTGTTGATTCCTACATTCCACACCTGTCAATTCCCTGCTCCTCGACTATTGTTTTTTACTTCTTTGTGTTTTTTTTTTCCATCCTTCCTTCACATAATGCCTCTTTTGTACCCCCCCTTCATTGTATACACTTTTTCAAAAAAGAAACAAGGTGGTTCGGGGCAGAAAAATGTATTCTTTATGCAATGCGTGAATTGTAATAGTGTGGTGGTGGTGGTGGATATATGCAATAGTGATTGAGGTTGTAATGAAATGTCTAACAAGAGCCTTCCATGATGGCACGATACTTTTTCTGGTCCTTGAGCATTTCATGGAAGATGCGATAACGACGTTCATTGATTTCTTCAAGTTCAGTATCTGAGGTGGGTTCGACCACTTGTCCTGCACGACCAAGACGCACCATAATTTCCCACAAACTAGTGGATGGCTCAGCAGCACGTGCTCCCAAGAAAGCAGCACCAATAACAACGGCAGCATCAATACGATCGGGTAGAATAACACGACAACGTGTAATATCAGCATGCAACTTTACAAAGATGGGGTTCTTGCAAAGACCACCTGACAAGCAAAGCGTATTGATCTTGTAACCTTGTGCATTGAGGGATTCAATAATATGGCGTGTCTGACAAGAAATGGCTTGAAGGGTTGCCAAATAGCGTGTGGCAAGATCATTGATACTATGATCAAGCGAGACGCCAATAATCATACCACGCAAAGTGGGGTCTGCCAAGGGTGAACGGTTGCCATGGTAATCGGGGTAGATATGCATTTGCTTGGTCAAATCTTCCAAATGTTTGAATCCACGCTCTTCTTGCATGCGTTCAAGATGTCGGTTGAGGAAAGCGTACACATTCATGTCTTCAGCATCAGCCAACTTGCGAGCTTCATTGATGGCAGGATGCGTGTTAAGGGTGTGATCAATTAATTGGCCTGTGGATGATTGTCCGCCTTCTGCATGCCACATGTCTGGTACCATCACGGACCGATAGGGACCCCAAACGCCATCCACATAGATATCCTTGGGTGCCATTGCAATATGACAACTTGAAGTACCACATGCAATAGCAACACGGCTTGAACCTTGCTCCAACAAACTCTTATCAAGTGACTCAAGCATACGTGTGCGTTCTTCAGCGTTGGCTGTTGCACCTGTGGTTGCAATAGCACCTGCATACGCGTCAATTACAGCGGAGCCAACAGGTGTACCAGGCAAAAGACCCAATTCTTCAGCCGCTTGTGGCGTAAGACCATCACCAACAGGATCGCCCGCTGTCAACACTTGGCCATTTTCACCTTCAATGCCACCCAAGCGTTCCCATTTTTCATCCTTCAGCTCACCAAGACCAATGGCTTCGAAATAGCTTTCATCCCATCCATTACCAACACCGCGTGGTAGATAGCTGCACTTGCATGTCAATGAACAGGTTGATCTTGCACGTGAACCAGTAGCACGGAAGGTCAAAAAATCGGGTAAATCCATAAGGTGGCCAATATTATCCCACTTTTCCTTGGGTAAGTTTTCCTTGAGCCATAGTGACTTTGGGATCTCCATTTCAGGGCTGATGGTACGTCCCACGTAGTTGAGCACCTTATGTTGAGTTGCATTGATACGTGCTGCTTGATCCACTGCACGATGATCCGCCCACAAGATCAGGTTCAAATCATTGTTTTCAAAATTGGAATCTTCATCCACGGATGCAGGGTTCCCTTCTTTATCCAATACCACAAGCGAACACGTAGCGTCAAAGCCTACACCTTTGATATCGGATGGCTCAACCTTTGCACTTGCAACAGCCTCTCTCGATGATTTGCAGATAGCACGCCAAATATCAGTGGTCGATTGTTCATAAATGTCATGACGTGGATTGTATAGCTTGATGGGTTCAACGTCTTGTGCAAGGAACGCTCCTTCAGAATCAATCACTACTGCACGCGCAGAGCTAATAGCATGGTTGTCAGCTTTATCTCATTTACAGGTACACACACATGCATACACCTTATGAAGCCTTACCCTGTGCCAACATCAATACCGAGATAGTATGCCTTGGGTGACATTGTTGTTATTTGAGATGGAAGAGAAAAGAAGAAAAGAAAGAGGCGGAGAACAAGCAACCAGGAGAAGAAAAGGGGAACCGGTTTAAAAAAAGGATAGCGTTTTGGTAATGACAACCTTTCAGCTTTTTGTTGCCCAATCCCAACAAGAGATTAGCTTCAGAATCTTCCGATTGGTCCATGTACTGTGTATCCGGGGTAATTGCTCCAGAGACGTGGGCCTCTTTTGCGTGTTGGTGGTTATCCAGTCTTTTGCAGATATCATCTCCGCAAGTAAGCCAACCCTTTTACGTCTTTGATATTTGTTGTGATCATCAACGGCCTCATCTCATCATGAACAAGTCTTGTGGACCCCTTTGTTTACGGAGTCTCAGATGCGTATGACCTATCATTTTATCAGTTTTAAGTACGCGTGTTTGTGTGTAACAAAGCAATCTTTATCCTTTGGTACCATCAACAACGTGTGTGTGGGTGTACACCAATCCCACAATCAAAGCATGAAAATTGTACACATAGAACGTGACACACGTACAAGATGTCTTGAAAAAGCAAAAGTTGCTCGGCCCAATGCTTCAATCCCGCCGCTTGTGGTGGCCCATTGTATACTGTCCCATATTGTGATATAGCCTTGAATCATGCCAATGTTGCTTTTCTTGTGTTTGTTGTCATTGCATCTTTTCATAAATGGTTTCCAGCTTGATTCCGGTTCTAAATAAACACCCACTATTGCATGGCTGGTTCATTTTACATGTATTCATCAGGGGATTGACGTAATCGGATGCCTGAACGGCTATATAAATTCTCAATGCATCCAATCAAACCCACATCCCCGGTTGAAAGTAATTCTAGCAGGAGTTTGAATTAGCGACCTTGGCAATCACCACTACCACTAACTTTATACTATAGTTAGTTTTGATGACGCTTATTGATCGCTGAATGTGTTACGTGGTGGAGCTGAAATGCTGACATCAGTATGTGTTTGAGTGGGCTGCTGCATATTGCAAAAGTCCATTTTCCCCAAGGGGTAGCCATCTGACTCCCCCACAAGCGTATCCCACACCCAAAACATTGATCCGAAACAAAGACACAAAAAATCATGGGCTGATGGTTTGGAGAGAAAAAAAGAGACAATGCATATTTCCATTTGTGTAATGTGAGATATGTATGCGCCCCGTTATCTCATGGATGCCAAAGATAGCTAAAAAAGGAAGACAAAAGGAATGACAAAGGCGACGACGTACATGAACTCTTTTTTCGTTGATAAGATTTCTGTAATGTGAATTGTGTGTGGGGATGGCATGATATCTATAAAGAACCAACATGCCATCCATGCGATTGGTGCAGTGTTAGCTTTATCTTTACCATAATCGTGACAGCTTCATCCCCCGATCGACGTATAAAAAGAAACCAATCCATGTATCTGATAAAGTTACTTTCTTTCTTTCTATTCTATATCCATGTTTTCAACAATCATTGACGGTATTCGCACCCATTGGAAGCGCTCAAACAGCCAACCAAATATCTACGAACGACGACAAAGTGTCATTGAGCAGCAGCAGCAGCAGCAAGATGACAGCCTCACCCCTGTCACTACCGATGAATCGGTCGCTCATGCTATCCCTATCAGGCGTCGAAAGACTACACCAGCGCTATTTGGCATTTCACCGGATTCCACAGATGATTACGTCCAAAAGGATCTTATTTCAAGCTCATGGAGTTAAAAACACCCAATGTCAAATAAGCATAATAACTTGTCCCACCACCTGAAGTCATTGTTTTATCATCCCCGACGGCCCTCTCGTGATTATTCCATTTCCTAGCATGATGTCTCTTTTACCCACACGTCCAACCTCTTCTCTTGTACAGCCACACACTCACGCCATTTTGGACACCCTTGTTTTTTCCTTCTTCACACGCATGTACACATGTCAATCAATGTTCAATTTGTACATAATACATAAAAAATATACAACCCCATATGATAAGTTACAACAACAAATGATATACAATAATCTACTCTTGCCAGCTATGATGAAGCGAGCCGATACCATCTTGAGGCCATGCCAACAAACGACCCTCCAAAGCCGATCCATAGACCACAGGTCCCAATACATCATCGCAGCTATAGCCGCAGCATTTCTCGAGATCACAGATTTGTCGATAAGACATGGTTTCAAAGTCATCCATTTCCTTGATCGTCTTTTCAAAAAAGGCCATAAAGCGAGTGACATCGATTTTACGAGGTGCGTCCTTGTGATACTGGCCAATAGCAAACTGCAGCTGATCCGAATTATGCTCGATATGCATCTTGTCAAAGTATGCGCCAAGACATCCATCAGGTGATCGATCGTTTTCCCAAGCCAGGCAATCGTCAAGTACATTTTCTGGTGGTATCGGGATCTCATACATAGCAAGCGTCCGTTGGGCTCTTTCCAAATCCTTATCCACACAAATCGATGATTGACACTGATGGGATAGCTTGTAAGATGACATGATGTATATAGCAATCACACAAACAATACATACCTCAAAATTATAGAAGCGACGTCCCATGGCTGTTAAGGGAAAAGCAAACCAATTTTCCGAATACCCGCGTGCATTGATGCTAATCACAACCGAGTTGTTCTTCATAAACACAGCACCACCTTGTTGAGATCCATGGGGTGTCAACAATAGATCCACATCCTTCATCACGTAGGCTGTACTAGCAAGTGAACATCCCTTGTCGAAATCCAACACGCGAAGTACATAGTTCCTCTCGGTGGCTGAATCAATGATAGCATCCATGACTTGTTGCAAGTTGGTGATATGACGTGAACCACCACGATTGATGACTCCAATCACACGCGTGGGTTTGTTGGATGTAACAGCTGTCTTGAATTCACGCATCGTTTCCACACAAGCTTGATCGTCACGATCGGTGCCATGAAGCGAGCTTTCTTTGTTGTGTTGCTTCCAATGATCCTCTTTGACATAATAATTCAATGTCGCTTCTCGAAATGCCGCATATATGTCCGATTCGATAGGTTGTTCGCAATAGAGTGATAATGAACATGATACACGGGTCCCAATAACAGCTTCTTGGAAACAAATGGGTTCTTCAGGCAATAACATTTGCTGTGGACTTGTCAATTCATGCTCGTCTCGTACAAGGTCACGTCCAGTGGTAAAGAAATCGGTCGTCATTAAGGGTGATCCAATAAAAGATGCTGACTCTGCTACGTGGGCTCGATAGGTCCATACATTGCTGGTATCATCGACATGCTTACGAATGTTGCTATCAAAGATAATGGTTGGTTGAATGAGGCATTGTGGATATTCGAGCAACTCACTACTCACCGATAAAGAGGTATTAAGCCGTTGAACAGCATGTGGGAAAAGTGCATTGGTGTATATAGACCGTAGACAAAGAGCGTTTCATTCTTGAAGGCGATGTCAGCCACATCATGCTGCCACTTGGCTTTGGGTTCGTAGTAGAAATCGGTGTCAGGATCGGCATTGATCAAGTTGACTGACAAGTCGCTGCGTAGTCGTCGTCGATGGGCATACGAGCTGGCGATTGCAAATCCACCTAACACATTGAAGAGGTTGGTTGACGCATGAGGTGATGAGAAGCCTTATAGCTAACCTGTTTCCTTGTCAACGCAAAAGTTCTTGACGACACATTGGCGATCACGACCATTGCCGATGCATTCCCAAGTAGAAGCGGGGCCCTTTGTACCATAAGTGTAATGCCATGCTTGATAAGAGTAATAAAGGATAGAAAAGATTGTACAAACAACACAAGCATAAAGAAATGCCTGGATTGTTCTTCGACGATAGAGCATCGAATAATGTGAGATGCGGAGGGGAGAGAGAAGGAGGAGGAGTAAGTGAGAGTAGTTGTCTGGGATAAAAACTGAAGGTGTTCCTGAGTTACCATGTTGTACAAGCTATCCATGCAACATACAACAACACACACATACGGCATCTCCTCATCTCTTTTTTTCATCAACAGTTGTCCTACTTGTTCTCCTCCCCTCTTTTTCTCTTTCTCTTTTTCTTTACAATACCCCCACTTCCATTCGCTTCAAATACAACACACACACTCTCACTCTCTTCACGTTCCCTTTTGAAACATGGCTCCAGTCTCGGTCTCTTCCTCTGGTATAGGTGTCTCTCATCTACCTAATCAGCGACACAAGATTGTCACCAAGCGTGGTGCAAAGTTCACCGTCATGGTGTGTGGTACGTGATCTCGTCCATTTCAAACTACATCTCGAGAAAGGGCCCTTCCTCCCCACCTTTTTTGTTTATTCCTGAGAGATGATCGACCCATTTTCTTTGCAACAGCTACTCATTTTTTGTAGGCGAATCGGGCGTTGGCAAAACGACCTTTGTGAATACTCTTTTTACTGCTTCCATCAAGGATCACAAGAACCCCGCTAAGCGACATGCAAAGCAACTCGATCGTACCGTTGAAATCGAAATCACCAAAGCTGGCAAGTATCCATTTCATATCACATGTTTATGCGCACTGACATTGCTGACAACAACAAATAGAACTCGAAGAACAAATGTTCAAGGTCAAATTGAGCGTTATCGATACACCCGGCTTTGGTGATTATGTCAACAATCGCGATAGTTGGCTACCTGTCATTGAATTCATTGATGATCAGCATGAAAACTATATGCGTCAGGAACAGCAACCCAGTCGTCAAGGTATCATCGATATGCGCGTCCACGCTTGTCTCTACTTTATTCGACCTAATGGTCACGGGTAAGTGTCTTATTGGAAGAAGAAGAAGAAGCAGTTGTGTGTGTATCCCATCTCCTGCTCCCCTCATACTTCTCCTCCATTTCACCCCCTCCTCCTGAAAAGAAAACGATACTTACATTCTCGCTCGCTGCCTCCCTTGGTTCGGTACTTTTGTGTGCCTGAATCTTGTCTAGTCTCAAGCCATTGGATATCGAAATCATGAAACGTCTTGGATCCCGTGTCAATCTTATCCCTGTCATTGCCAAAGCTGATACGCTCACTCAAAAGGATTTGACGGTGTTTAAGCAAAAGGTAATCTTGAGGAGTGTTTGTGTGTGTGTGTGTGTGTGCGTATTAGGGAGCGTATGGAGAATAATTGAAAATTCTATACCAGATTCTCGAGACGATTGAAGCTCAAAACATCCGCGTGTATTCATGCCCGATTGAGAGTGATGATGAGGACACCACCCAACGCAACAAGGATATCATGTCAGCCATGCCTTTTTCTGTTATTGGTTCAACACAAATGGTGCAAACGCCCGATGGTCGTCAAGTATTGGGTCGTCAGTATGCTTGGGGATGTGCCGAGGTTGAGAATGAACAACATAGTGATTTCAAAAAGCTACGCAACTTGTTGATCCGCACCCACATGCTCGACCTTATTTCCACCACCGAGGAAACCCATTATGAAAACTACCGTCAGGAACAAATGGCCAGTCGCAAATTTGGTGAACCAAAGTATGTTTTATTTATGTGGATCCATAAACATGCTTCTTACGCTATCATTGCAGGGTGACCAAATACGAGAATCCTAAGCATCGTGAAAAGGAAGAAGCATTACGCAAGGTGTTTACCGAGCAAGTCAAAACCGAAGAGAACCGCTTCCGTCATTGGGAGCAGCAGGTGCGTGCACACGTGATGCAACACTGTATCATGCAATTTGTGTCAATGTCACATGACTGATCTTGTCACCTTTTATCTTGCTTTGGTAGCTTATCCAAGAACGTGATCGACTCAATAAGAATTTGGAAGAGCAACATGCTCAAATCAAGGCACTTGAGAATGATTTGGAGCAGCTTTATTATCAACAAGGACGCAGCACTTTTAGAAGGTAAAAAGACAACAACAAGAAGGACTATTGCCGTATCATCAAGAACACACACTCCAAGTATGTCAAGATGTTGTGAGTGGATTTTTCGTTTCTTCAATCAGTTTCGTTTTTCCCTTCCCTATCATGCTTTATCCCAATCGAATCACCTTTTTTTTTACCCACTATAACTTTTCCCCCATGGAACCCTTTAATCTCTAAATATACGCAAATGCTCTTTGTTGAAAGAAGACAAAAGAAAAACAAAGCCTGTATATATACACGATTGTAAATTGTAAAAAACAAAGAAAAATGCCATTGTATATAAGAGTAGGATTGCCTCTACTACTGCTACTACTACTCCTCATCGTACTGATGGTGATGCTGTTGATGATGTTGTGGGTATGTCTTTTCCTCGGTATGCCTGCTGTAAACGGCATGTTGGATGTAAATGGTCACATCGAATACAAGAGTGCCAGCGCTACCAAGGATGTATGGAATCGCTTCTAGCATAGTTTGGCGGTTTTGATTGGGGTTCAAGAGGATGCCAAGAGTATACGTAAGGTTACCAGCGGCTGCACATAAAAACAAAGCCATTGATAACCCTTGTGCGGAACGACGCCGAAAGTTGCGATACATCTGGGGCACGCGTGAACTAAGATATAAGAAAGCGCAAAGCCAACCAAAGAATCGGCCAATCCAAAGGTCGGTATCCCATGAAGAGAACACAAGATCGTGTGATGGGATTGTTGTAAACGACGACTGTGCGTCAGCAGGTGACACGCCCCTGAGTGACACGAGATAACCCACCATGAACAATGCTCTCACTGCATCACCACGTTTACTGCTACCACTGCCACTGCTGCTGCTACCACCAATGTCCTCTTGTGATGATATTGCCTGATAATTGCCACCCTCGTTGTTATTGTTGCTGTTATTACCATAGGTTGATGCTGATGAATCAGCTTTGTCTTGTACTCCGGTATTCAACAATGGATCTTGCTCTTGGGAACATGACGTAATATGATGCTGATTGTTGTTATTGAGCCACAAACGCAACCCGTTCCTTGGATACCGCACATAGTAGACCCATTGAATACACAACATGGCATCCACCAAGGTAAAATAAATCGCCAAGTACAATTGGAAATCAAGTTGGCCCGTTAGAATGCATCCAATAAAGTTCGCAACATCCGCTGTAGAAAATATAAGGGTGAGTCATCGTGTGAAACGGCAAGCACTATAACTTTTTCTCTCATTACTCCTTGAAATATAGAGTACTGTACATACCAATTAGCCATGTCATAAGGAACGTAAAGCTAAGCGATGATGCATCTTGTAGCTGGTAGTTTTTGATGATTTGCCTACGTATGATAATACCATTGCTTAGCATCATGGTGAAAAGAAAAAAAGGCAATACCCCTAATACTCACGGCAATTGAGCATTGAGCCAACAAAGGATAGACAAGTAACCAAGCAACACGCTGCACGAATCTTGCCATCCGTATACGCAATCCCCAAAGAGTGTCTTCCCAAACATTATCAGCATCAATGGATAAATCTACATGTTCTAGCAATGGTCATGTATTACATGGATCCAACGAATGTAATGGTCGCCGTCTACGGTGGATGGGCAGGATGGCGCGGAGGAGTTGTCGATGATAAACATCATGCAGGAGATGTAAAAGTGATGATGATGATGTACGTTTTATGGATCGTGAATGTATATGTATATGCGTAAAATGAGAGCGTGTGTGAGTGTGTATGGAGTGCAAGCGACGAAAAAGAGAGAACAAGAAAAAGCGGATAAAGAAAAACGATGTTCAAATATATATCTACGTTACCCTACCCCCCTCGTCGCTGCACCCGAAAGCATCCCGTTCTGGTCAGATTCTGCATATGTGATCTACGAGTTCCGTTATCTCACTATTTGCATGAGATCCGCTTTAAAATTTCTCATATGGTGATTGTGTCGACCAACGTGATGCATTATGGTAACCCGCCCATATCAATACCTTATTGGATCATTGTTCAAACTATATCACACACACACATCATGGTCTTTTAATACCCAAACAAAGTTTGTCATCCATGCATGAATTGTAAGGGTTATTACTCATTTAGCTCTCCCTTTATCAGATTTGCGACGTTGAAAAAGCATCCATGAATAGCCTTTCTAGAATATCATTTGCACAGTAGATGATGATGATGATGATGGTGGGTGGGAATTACTAGGAAGGAAGGAGGTGGAGAAAAGCGGTTCCCCAATTGTGAGTGTGTGTGTGGCACCGTTTTTGGAAGTAAGATGTTGCTACTTCTTTCACCGTTTTGGCTTCTTGCTCTCTTTCACTCTTCTTTCTTCCCTCCTATTCTCCTTTATCCATGACCCTTGCTGGTGTTACAAGCACGCTATTGACGGCACCTTCTCCTTCTCCTTGGACCATTCAAGACGACAATGGCCAACAATGTCAAGTCAAGAGTGACACATTGGCAACGCTAATCAGTGTATTTTTATGCATCGGCCTCGTGGTGTCCTATATGCCCCAAGTAAGCAATCAAAGAGTACGAATGAATGCCTTTACCAATGTCGATGTCTATATAGCATTATCGTATCATTGTCAACAAGACAAGTGAAGGTTTCAGTTCGTGGTTCTTGTTGCTCGGCGTGGTATCCTCGACATCCAGCTTTCTCAATATTATCTTGTTGCAATGGGATGCGATTGTTTGCTGTGGATCCTTGGTTAGTATTAGGAGGATTGCTGAGGGGTTTCCATGGATATTGACATGTTGTTGTCTAGTCGACGGGTGCATGCCTTGCCAGCTTGATGGGCGTGTTTCAGATTATGCTTCAATGGACCATGTTCTCGCTTGTGTAAGTTGAACAACTGGGTTGTTGTGATGATGGATCGGGAACTTCATGCATGGTACCACCACAGAGCTTTGTATCTCAGAATTGGCAGATAGGTTTATCTTGTTCTTGATCTATTTTCCCGAGAAATATGCTGCCATAGCAACGCCAGACCTACCCACAAAGGTGCACACCATGACTACAGAATGGAAGACCGCCCTTGTCATTGCCGCCATCTGTACGGGCCATTTTGCCATCTCGTTCCTTATCACCGTCATACTACTTGCTGCTGTTGGAAGTCCTTCGCAACATTGGGAGACAAACTATTGGGCTGGCATTCTTGGTATTCTCAGCATGATCTTGGCTTCTTTCCAATACTTGCCCCAAATCTGGAAGACGTGGAAACGTAAAGTAAGTGTCATTCAAGGAAAGGCATGGGATTGGTGTTGTTGATGTTGATACATCTCCTCTTTGTAGTCTGTTGGTGCATTGAGTATCCCCATGATGTTGTTGCAAACACCTGGTAAGTTTCGGGCAAAGGGAAACAGGATTATGGATCCATAAAGTGGCACCCATGACGGCTGTTCGAGATTCGATGACAACATACATGCATGCAATGTCTGATACGATGATGACATACATCATGTAGGCTCGGCCCTTTTTGTGTACTCACTCGCTGTTCGGCCTGGTACCAATTGGACAGCATGGATCACGTATCTCGTAACAGGTATTCTGCAAGGTACACTCTTGGTCATGTGCATTGTTTGGCATTTCCGCAACAAGCGTTTGGGCATCGATGATTTGCATGGTACACGTATTCAAGACGAGCGCACTCCCCTTTTGCGTGAAGAGAATCAATAACCTTTATATATACCATCTCATGTTTTTCATTGCTTGCAATAAATCATGCATTTGAAACATAAAAGCGATACCTCAAAAGTAAGATGACCTTAGCTACATGAATCATACAAAAGCTTCATCATTATATGCTCCTTGCAATGAAGCGTATCCTTGCATCATTAGCCGATCCCATATCGATTTCCTATGTCGCTGGGTGATGATTTATCCTATGTCATATGATAATGTGTGCTGCAACAGCCAAAAGATATACAAGTAAAAATGAGAGTGATTGCTTTGGTGTTGTACAAAGTAAAAAAAACTTTATTGTACGACTGCAGGCATGGGCTAATCCCTCGCACGCATTTATTGGGCAGACAAGATGTCAGAGTCACCAGCATCGGTGATGGAGAGGACACCGGTGCGGAAGAGCTTACCGCAAGCAGTACCAAGGTCAATGTTGTCTATTATCATACGCGTTAGGGAATACTGTAATCCAATTCATGATCCACAATCGATTGATACATACTGCCGTTGTAGTGGTGGACACCGGTCTTGGACAACATAGCATAGTACTCAAGCTCGGACTTGCGAAGAGGGGGGCAGTTGCCAGCAATGACAATAAGCTTGGCTATAAAAAAACAAGAAGGATCTTGTTTAGAACTAGAGGTGGGGGACGATCTCTGCCCAACAGGAGACGACTGCTCGTTTCTTTTTTTTGTTGTTGTGGCTTTGGGCTCCTGTCCCCCGTGGCAGTCAATCAAAAAGAAATTGAATTACTTACCCTTGCCCTGACGAAGAGTCTTCAAGGTAGACTTGTAACCAAGGGTGTACTTGCCAGACTTGGTGACGAGTTGGAGACGAGAGTTGATGGACTCGACGTTCTTCTTGGACTTCTTGACAGCGGGGGCCATTGCTATAATGATGTATGTATATCAATATTGGGATTCTAATGTTGCCGTATCCATCGCACGATATCGACGTACCAGTAAAAAAAGTTTGAGAGAGAAAAAAAGAGGAAGGTTGGTCTACTCATCCACCTCCCGAAAAGATATACAAATTTTTCACAGACAAGCCACAGCCGTTAGCCTGCCTGTCAATCCCCCCTTTCCTCTTGTCAAAGCCCCGCATATCCACATTGATCATTGTTCTGGATATGTGAGTGCACACCAAGTAATAGAATACACGATCAGACATCGTGAACACGTTAAATCCATCAAAGATGAGCATAGCTACGACATCAAAAAGATAGAGAAAGCAGCGTACAATGCAACGGTGATAATGACTTGGTGGCACATCTTTTATTCATGCACATGTCGATCTCTTGTTAACTACTACCGAATTGATCTTTTGCTACTGTTGATAATAGATCGTGGATGGCATCATCAAATGACTCAAACTTGGATGGTTCAAGCATGATGTTGTGGAATGATGAACAGCTCCAAAGAGCCGCTCCACCTTTTATTTATCTTAACCCAGCAACCCTCTTTCGCCTCGTCTTTATCACACCTTACAATGTTCTTGGGATTACGCATTGCTCCTGCACGACACCTTCTCTGCCGACAATACAGTGCTGCTGCTGCTGCTATCAAGCCCGACATTAAGTTGTTGAAGCAATTGCGCCAGGAGACCGAGGTTTCCATGACAAAAGCCAAAGAAGCCCTTGTCAAGAACAACAATGACTATGCAAAGGCCATGGCGTGGTTAGAGCAAGACGCACAAGCTGCTGGTGCCAAAAAGGCTCAAAAGGTTGCAGGACGAACTGCTGGCGAAGGTCTTATCAGTATCGCATCCGTTGTTGCTGAAGGTGCTCCTCGTAGAAGCACTATGGTGGAGGTATGTAGAGTGGATGATGATGATGATGATGATGATATGGATCTAACCTATAACAATGTTGTAGCTTAATTGCGAGACTGATTTTGTTTCACGTAATGATGTATTCAAGAACCTTGCTTCGCGTATTGCTGCCACCTCTCTCTTGTTGCACGATTCATCCAAGGCCGTTGAACAAATTCCAGTTGACAGCTTGTTACAAGCACCCTTGATGCCTCACCCCGACGATGCTACTGCTGCTCCAGACGCTACCAAATCAGTTCAAGAGGTCATTGTTGAGACGATTGGCAAGTTGGGCGAAAACATCACATTACGTCGTGCAGCCGTTGCATCAGGTGGTGCTGTTGGTCAATACATTCATGGTGGTGATACCGCTACCGGCAAGATGGGTGGTTTCGCTGTCCTTGAGCCTCGCAAGGTGGAAGCGAATGCTGATGCATTAACCAAGGTCGCTCGTCAAGTGGCTCGTCAAGTCGTTGGTTACAATCCACAATATCTTAACCAAGAAGATGTGCCTGCTGGTGAATCCGCTGATGTCTCCGAAATCGTCTTGACCAAGCAACCCTTCATGTTGAACCCTGATCTCACTGTTGCCGAGCACGTAGACAAGGCTGCCAAGGAAGCTGGTGTTGAGGATGGTGCTATCGTGACTGGATTCTTGCGATGGCAAGTGGGTGAAGGCATTGAAAAGAAGGAAAATGACTTTGCTAGTGAAGTACAAAAGGCTGCTTCCGGTAACTAGATTTTATCCATTCCCCCCTCCAAAATTGTATCATACACAACATAGAGAATAAAAAGTACTATTAAACCATGTACAAAGAGAGAGATACTACTACAACTAATCACGATCCACTGCAATTTTGCCCATAGCTAGTTCATCCACATCTTGTGTTTGCAGGCGTTGATGAAGGTATTGCCAATTGAGACTGAATGCGTACGTTCCGATACAGCTTGCAAAGTACAACTATATCAAAGAATGAGCAATTTGGATACAATGGGAGCGCGAAAAAGGACTTGTACCTGAATCATGTTGGCTAAAAAGGTAACCACACCAGAAGCAATCACAAGCTTATTGACGAGAGAGATGCAATGGCTCTTGTCACTACCTCCTGCTAGGATATTCTTGCCAGGAACGACAACTGGGGTATAGGTATCATTGAAAGGCATAGCACCATTGTTCCGTAGATCCTGACAATCATTGATGTATACATCACGCTTGACTTTGAAGTAAAACCAGTATGATAGCGAGATGGTCAAAATCAGCAAGACAAAGAACCAATTGATGATATGATACACCTTGACAAGCTTGCGTTTTTGCTATAAAGGTGGGGAGATTAGTATCATCATCATGTCAAATCACATGCCATTACTGCTTTACCAAGATAATAGAGATCAAGCCATAAACATGTGTCAGGGTATATGCAATACTGACGGCCGCCATAGCACCAAACACCCCATCAAATGCTTCATTCGTGAGAGGTACATCCACAGCTTGAACCAAGGTAGCCCAATCTCTCATGCCTATACAACCACGTATCTTTTGTTAACCATGCTACGGTATCCCTTGGAAACAAAACACGCTTACCTTGTCGTTGAACAAATATAGCGATAGTGCCTGCCAAGTACACGGCCTAAGGTTATACATGAATGAATGAGCGACGCATCAGAAACCGTCAGGGTGAAACAAGAGCTTACCAAGAGGATGGCCGAGATGGCAATGGCACCAATGCGAACAGGAACACAACAAAAGACTTTGGCAGCCGGCATGTCTTGAAAGACAAACCTCGTTTTGGATCTAGAAGCAAAGCCTTGCTGCAAAGACGGTATGCAAAATGAGGACACGAGCAGGATTCAGCTGGCAAATCGGCCTATCCGTGATTGGGACATGGTGTAACCAAGGAAGGCTGCCATGGATACCACCTATTTCTACATCCAAAAAGTTGTCAGTCATATCGAGAATAGATTAGAGAATTATTGAAATGACCTAGATAGTAGTTGATTTGCTATATCAGTATCGTGGAATACATTACATTAGGCTAAGTTTGTTGATTTTGGTTCGTTTAAGGGGTGATTGGTAGTGGTAGTAATGAGATGAGATAGACTTCTCAGCACGTGCAATGGCGAATAATGAGCCAAAGAGGACATGTGGATGATGATGTCAATGATTCTTCCATCAATGAAGCTTCATTGTCATTTTTATTGCTTTTCATCAAATCATGAACCTGAAAACGTTGTACAATGACACCAACAGAACAATGAACATGATAGATGGTGGCGGTGAGGTAATGGGACGTTGGATATCCAAAATGAGAGGTACTGTATCCTACATCATGTACATCGGAAGAGTGGTAACCATGGATTTTCTCTAGGCAACCATCGAGGTAGGTTACCCATGACCTAGGGGGTGGGTGGTAATGATTGTGCTCATTATTTACTACGACTACCACATGGGAGATAGATACCAATGAAACCGGTTCCCAGGAAGGCTATTGCGTGACCAAAAGGAATAGTAGAAAATCAGGACCGCACGCGGTAAGGGGGGGGTTGTTGATTTTTGAAGGAGAAGGTAACCCAAGCAATATACATGCATCATCCCATTGCTCTTTATTTTCTGTGTCTTCTCCTTGACTTTCAAGTACAAAATGGCTATGTAACCATGTTGACGTGATGTGTTGAGGAGCTAAAGGTAAGAAAGGTACTGTATTGGAATAGATGCAGGGTATTGTCGTTTAATAAACTGCTGGGAAAAGAATATGCAGCAAGCCCTTCTTGTGATGTCCTTTTTGCATGAAAATCCATCCATTCCTTCAATGTTGGGTAATTAGACGGGAGGGGAGAGGGTATCATTGGCTTTGTTACATAGTCAATAACGGGAACAATAAAGAAAAGGTCCGTGATGCACTATATATATATAATTGAGAGGAGTAGGAGGATGAGGGGTCCAAAGTGTCAGATGCACGTACCTTAAGTATGATGCTCAGCTTGTATCGCCGATGTAAATGATGAGAGAAAGAGAAAACACAGCAGCAGCACGGGACAATTGATTCATGCTACAGTGGAGATGGGTATGGTTGAGTAGAAAGGAGTTCAAGATGTATGTATGTATAGGTACGTATTTGTTGTTGTTGTTCATTACCATCCTAGTCATTGATAACTCCTGCATTTGATAGAAAGCCTCTCACTTGTCTCTCTCTCTTTCGAGTGATTTTTGCTGTGTGTGACACTTTGTAGAGAGTTAATCATCCGCGCGCAAGGGGCCATTTTTCATCACTCTTGGTCGTTCCACTTTCCCCCCTTTTTTCTCTTTTCCTTGCCCCTTTCCCGTTTTCCTATATTACTACACTCTCTTTCTTTTTCTTTCACGGTTCCACGAAAACACCTTTTCTTGTACTATTCTTTTGGACGCTGGACGCATAATGATGAAGGAACCTGGCTCTATGCGACAAGCGTACGCCACATCAAGGCAAGTATTACAATCTCCCCCTGTCAATGGAACCTTTTGCTCATCATCTCTCTTTATTCATAAAGGGACCTAGATGTCGTACTTGAAGAGAATGAAGCTGGCGTTTCAATGTCACAAGGAGGCATGAGCTACTTGGATCAAGTTCTAGACCCAACAATGTCCAACTCGCTTAGCTTCTTGAGAGGTGCACATACGAAGACGACAACCACGTCTAGTTCAGCATACCACGATATCCCCACTACCTCTTCCATGGATACGACTCGTTCTACTCTTCCAATGCGACGTGCACGTGCTGGAACTATGCCATCCATGGTGCATTTACCAGAGGAACGTGCCCATCGATCTCCTTTACTTCGACCTTCAGCAGCAGCAGCAGTAGCAGCAGCCGATACTCGTCATCGTTCAGGATCACTTAATCTCCCTGTGCCCCCTCCATTGACTATCTTTGGCTCCTCATGGTCTTCTGGTATGGATGTTAACCAACAACAACAAGAACAGAATCAACAGCAACAACAGCAACAAGTGCGTTCTTCGTTGCCATCCCCTGCCACTGAGCAATTGTTACGTGGTGATAGAGATTTCAGCATTGCGCGTACTTTACGTTCTCTTGGATTGGAAGATGAAAGCAATGTCCCCACTGGTGCTGGTGCTGGTGCTGCCCCTGCTACTACAGCTACCAATAATGGATTGTATCATCATCATCACCATCACCATACTCCTTATTCTCAGCATCATCATCATCGTCAAGAGCAACCACCTGCACCTGCTACAGACATCCTAGTCCCAGGAACCCAAGGTCGTTCACTTTTATCCGGCAATCGTAGTCGCTCTTATTCAGTCAATGCAGCGAGTCGTTATCAGGATCGTACAATACCTGCACACATTGCTCCACCATTGGCTCCTCAAGCTGCAACCCAACCACCCACTACAACACCAGCAGCACCACAACCACCCACCACTTCTCCTCCCATGCGTACTACTCGTGCACGTGCTAGTACTTTTGCCAACCCACTCGATAGTTTGACAGTTCAACGCAATCGACCTAGAGCTTCCAGCATGGGACGTATGGATTATGATCGTGGCATGAATCCTCCTTCTTCTCTTTGGCAAATGCAACTTCCCACTCTTGATTCAGTCACAGATGATGAATCATCTTATGTTGATCGTGAATTTGCTACCAAGCAACCAGAGTCTTCATTGTCATTGGGTGATTCAGAATTATTGGCCAACATGCTTCACACGCAACAAGTTTACAATGACACTATTCCATCTGAGCAACATCAAGATACCGTGTATATGAATGGCAATGGGGTGCCTGAGGTAAGGGATCGGAAAAAGAGAAGCGCGTCATATCAAACAAGGAGAAAAGGAGAGGATGGGTATATTATGAGGAGACCATTTGATACTAATTTTATTTTATGCATTATAGCCATATCTCCATTATAGCCAATCGACGCCCACGTTCCGTAATCACCAAGCTCAGATGATGCCTTCCACTAGCTCACCCACTCAAACAGCTACTCGCTCCTTGTGGATTGGCAATATCGATTCAACCGTCACCATTGAAAACTTGACTCAGCTCTTCTCATCCTTTGGTCCTATTGAGAGCGTGCGTTTGCTATTGGAGAAGGAATGTGCATTTGTCAATTTCTTCCATGTCGAGGATGCTGTGCGTGCCAAGGAAGAGGTGCTTGGAAGATTAGGTGGTCGTGTCGGCAACTGTATCGTACGTATTGGTTATGGAAGAGCTGATGCTGCTATCCCTGATACCACAGCACTACAACCTACACGTGCTCTATGTAAGTACTATTATTACTTTGGTGGATGATGGTAGTATCCCGTAATTAATGTGACCTGCCTTTTTTAGGGCTTGGCAATATCCCTTCGGGCATGGCTCCGTCCACTTTGCAGCACATTTTTTCTTCCTTTGGTGCCATCGAGTCTGTGCGTGTACTTTCACACAAGAATTGCGGCTTTGTCAACTTTGAGCAAGTCGATAGTGCATCCAAGGCTCGTGAAGCATTGCTCCAGAATGAGATTGGTGTTCAAGGTTTTGCTGGTGTGCGTGTTGGATTTGCCAAAGTCCCTCCAGCCAAGACAGGTGCAGCTAATGATGGTATTACCACTACTACTTCTGGAGTTGTAAACGCCAACAGCAGCAATGGTGTCACCAAATTACATGGCGATAATGATCGTGCGACCATGGAAGATGGCAATTCGTGGCTCACTGACCTTTGGAGTATCATGAAAGAATACGGTGCTGAAGACAAGGCTTTGAACTTGGTAAAAGGTAAATCTCTCACTCCCACATACACACCACTTTTTGCCTAAAGCTGACATTCAATGGGGTTGCGTAGCACTTGAAACATCATCTGGCTATTTCGAATCAATCCCACCTGTCCCTGAATTTGGTGCTACAAGGAAATTTGATGCCGCTCGTTTGCGTGAGATCCGTAAAAAGTTGGATAATGCAGGTCATGGCACCAAGGAAGTGGAGACCATTGCATACGATTGTATGGATGAAATTGCTGAGCTAAGCAGCGGTAAGTTGTATGAATCTATTTACCATGCAGGGTACTGATTATCTTGGTATAGATTACATTGGCAATACGGTTGTCCAACGACTTTTCGAAAAGTGCACAGAGGATACCAAAGCTGCTATGCTCAAACGCATTGGACCTCACATGGCAGCCATCAGCGTACACAAGAATGGAACCTGGGCAGCACAAAAGATTATAGACACAATCAAGACACCTGAACAGGTAATGTCTCCTCCCACACATTTGCATTTCAATACACACGATGCTAACATGCCTATCTTAGATTCATCTCGTGTGCACTCATTTACGTCCCTATGTACCTCCATTGCTATTGGATCAATTTGGCAACTATGCTGTGCAATGCTGTCTTCGGTTGGGTGATGGCAACAACCAATTCATCTTTGACGCAATGGTCGAGAAGCTTCTCAATGTCGCACAAGGTCGATTTGGTGCTCGAGCCATGCGTGGCACTTTGGATAATCAACACGTCACATTGAATCAAAAGGTAAGCATGATGGATTGGTCTTGTCATTCCTCCAAGGTATTGACTTGTATTATTTTAGATCTTTGTTGCAGCCGCTTTGACTCAGAATGCTTTGTCACTTTCAACCAATCCTAATGGTGCCTTGCTGCTATCGTGGTTGATGGAATCATCCAATCTTGAAAAGCGACATTTACTGCTTGCCAAGCGCCTCAAACCACATTTAGTACAAGTGGCCACACACAAGCTCGGATCACAGACATTGCTCAAGCTTGTTAATCAAGATAATGAAGATGAGGCACGAAGAGTCGTCTTAGAAGCTATCACCGACAAGGACGCGTTACAAGAGATTGTTTCCGATTCAGTGCGTGGTTCGCCCTTAATCCAAAAGATAATTGCGAGCTCTTATATTTCGGAGGAACAACAGGAGCAACTCGTTGACCAAGTGTGTCCTCTTCTTGGCAAGTTACAAGGTCCAGGACATAAGAAATTATTGGATGAGCTCGAGAACAACATGAACAACAACAATAGCGATCACCATAGTCAGTAACAACTATACCCAATCCTCAAGAGATCCCATCCAGATGACGTATTTACATTCCATGCACACACACATTCATTCCCACAACACACACACGCACGTTATACACATTTGCAGCAACTCACGTAAACGCACACACACGCACACACACATTCAGATAGCATGCACGCTTGTCTTGACTCTCTTTCTTGGACAATGACAGCTTGTATAAGTAATCCAGACGACAAAAAGTAATCTTCTTTGGGAGTTTGTGTTTTTTTCCTTTTTCTTTTTTCTTCCCTTTCCTTCAACATCATTTTGTTTTGTTTGTAAATCCAGAAAATAAACGACAGTAACATAATCTTATAACGTTCAACATCATTTATAAGCCTTTCAACGTGGTAAATCTTCGTCAATGGCGTGAGCCAATTATTCATTGTGAACAGAGCTTGACGATGTTGTGTGGTAAATACGCTTCGTGCAGGCTGAGCAACTTTGTTCTAATGACAACCCCCACGGTGGATTACAAAGTTTTGAGGTATGGCCTTCTCTATGTTTTCCGTATGGTGTAAGCATGATGCTATATGGAAGATAGTCTTTGTTGATTGCCAAGTAGGTATACCCCACTGGAGCCAAAGATGCAGAGGGGCGTGTTTGTGTAGGACTGGAGGTGTCAATGCATGATACCTATACATTCTTTAGTAATAGTGGATGTATAGCCAGCTAACACTCACTTGTTCCTATTCCCACCTTTGGTCCATTCTATGACAATGGAACGATGCCCCTGCTCCAGACATTTACTTCCATGATTCAATTTGCCTTGATCCGAGCTGATTTGACTAAGCTACGGTCAAACAAAGATTTCATCAGCCGTATACAACAGTATGCCTTGATAGCCCATTCCTCCCAATCATCTTTGTTTCCCAAACCAATGTATGTAAATGATTGTCCTGCTCCAGCTGATCTTCTCCATCATTCAACTTCTTGATCCGAGAGGATTTGGTTGGGTTACGATCAAACAAAAACATCATGCAAAGTTATTTGTAAACTGCCAGCTAATAGCCCATTCCTCCCATTCACCTTTGTTGTCCAATCCAATGCATACGAACGATTGCCTTGCTCCAGCCCATCATTCCCATCATTTAACTTTCTTGATTCGAGGTAACCTGGTAGTAAAGGCAATGGCTGTGTTGGATCATCATTATCATGTAAAGTGTAAAATGGCACACACCCTTCGTGAGGATCATAACTTTATTTACGTGTACCTATTGTCTATCGTGAGGGTGATGATAATGATGGGTGGATGGTGTGTATAGGGTAATTGAGTGGCCTCAGTGTAATAGCAGTAGGGGATTTAAACTTGGGGCCGGTAGCTCCATGACTTGAGACAACGCTTCTCTTCTCTTTCTCACTCCTCTGCTTTTATCCCATTCACGACATCTCGATCAAGGTAATGTATTATCAAAGAGTGCTCTTGTTGGCTGTGAGGTGTTAATGTAGTTCTGAACATGCATTGTCAGGGAGTGAGTGTGTGTCCAAGTGCTGAGGAATGAGCGTGGTTGGTGGTTGGTGGTTGCCATGGCGATATCGTTGCTTCCTGTTGTTCGTTGCTATTCCCGCTCTACGCTTGGTGTCAACAGGTACATTCAGAGTCCAATGTTGCAGCCGAACTGGTTCCATTGACGCGTCAGCTTGTATAGAGAGCAAGTTTGGTTTCAAGACGTTGGCTGGTTTGGCGTTCTGTTTCGGCTCAACAACACTACACCGTGGTTTTCGGTTTCCAGTAACCAACGACAACGGGTCTTTGTGTATATGGAAAAGGCAAGTACAATGAAACAAACAATGAAAAGTGTGTTCATTGTGTGTGTGCTAATAATGAATTGAATAGGTTTCTTTGGTCAGGCAATGCAACTTGGGGCATCATCATCATCTCTTTGGGTTCAAGTCCCAGCCTGTATCAAGTGGTCGCTGCGTCGCTCTGCACTAGCCAAGTGTGCTGGAAATGCTTCTTGGAACGCGTCCAGGGCTCTATAGGCCTGCGTTTGAGTTGATGGGTCGATGGATTTTTGGAAGAGCATGGTCACCGTGTTGAGGTAAAAAGGGATTTGCAACAGCTTGTGAATGTGTTTAACCAACACGCTCTTCTCGTGATAGGCTCGTTCTTTCCCTTGAGGATTTCTTTTCATGAGGTGGGAAAATGATTGGAAGGATTGGGGATCATTCTTTCTTTGGAGAGGATGAATGAGAACAACTATGAGCCTGGACTTTACGTAAGTGATGTCCTTCCTTGCCATGGATCGAACTGGCCTTGCGTGATTCGTGCAGTGCCTTCTCAAGAACAAGGGATCGCCCGACGTTGCTCGTATGGTGGTGATTTGGTTTGTGAATTCATTCGGATTTGCTTTCTTCCTTGGAGAGGATCGCCTAACGGTATACCAAATCGTCATCATTCCCGGTATCAGATGGTCTAACTTGCCAGCTTTCTTATTTGTAGAGACGACCATTACGATGATTACCACATTCACAACAATGACAATGATAACGACAATGAGATTCAAAAGGAAGCCTGCAAGATCCCATTCTTTTCAACTTGTGTATTTTTGGATGTTGGTGTGACGGATGAGATTGACGACTGGTGACGAGTACGAGTAGGAATGATGACGGAGGACGACTACGACGATGGTGGTGGCAATGTACAGTACATAGCAAGATAGCTAGATGAAATAAAGCATTGTTTATTTATTACACGCTTGTTGGAGGTTCTAGCTTGTGGATTACATACTATTGCTTCGAAGATGGAATAATAAAGGTGGTCCGGTTAAGAAGTACATGGCTTTTGTGATATAATAAGGAGGAGTGGGAAGTGGGATGAACTTGAGAAGAGAAAAAGTGAAGAGATCCCTCCATTGAGTTTCAGGATGAGTGACTCATTCAATATGTATATGTATCTTTTTACATATACATATTGGTTTATGCAGCTCGACTTTCTTCTACATGCAAATGTGATGCATACCTTGACACACCTTCATTATTGGATGCTGTTTACTTACGTACCTTCACAAAAGGCAATCATCATCATCATCCATTTGTGTAGCAACCTATCAACGACGTGTCTGTGTAACCACTACGTGCGGTTTCACTCAGCTCTTCATCTTTCAGTTAATGCAGCCGACACCATCCACTAGGAAAAAGCAACACCATCACGCTTACAGCATAGTGAAAACATAAAGACAGCCATATCTCAAGATTTCACAATGAAACGTGGGGTTTTGAATAGAGCAATGTGCTCGGCTTGGCCAACAGCACCTTGGGTGCCAGTTTCAGGATCAAGCTTGCCAATCCCAGATTTCGCAATGTCGCTACCAGCCAAACTGGATCTGGGGGTCGACCTCTTCGACGACGACGACCAAAAAAATATTTTTCGGGCTAGTTGCGACATTGAACGTGAAACTTTCACACAAGGTGCTGTTGGCCAAGCCGAGCACATTGCTCTATTCAAAACCCCACGTTTGATTGTAAAGTTCGGAGATACAGGCACCTTTATGTTTGTAAGCGTGATGCTATATGGGAAGTGGTCTTTGTTTAATGTAAAGTCGCTGGACCCTGGCAGAGCAAAAGACGCAGAGGGCGTGTTTGTGTAACTTGAGTCATTCAGCACAGGCGATGCATGATTCTTGTACACTATTTAGGAATAGTTCAAACTGCCAGCTAATAGCCCATTCCTCCCATTCTCCATTGTTACCCAACCCAATGCATGTGAACGATTCTCCTGCTCCAGCCCAGCATGCCCATCATTGAACTTTCTTGATCCGAGTGAATTTGGTTGAGTTACGCTCAAACAAAGAAGTAACATCCAATATCAGAAGAATCAAGCTGATTAGTTATTTGTAAAGTGCCAGGTAACGGCCCCTTCCTCCCAATCATCTTTGTTGCCCAACCCAATGCATGTGAACGATTGTCCTGCTCCAGCCCACCATGCCCGTCATTCTACTTTCTTGACCCGAGAGGATTTGATTGAGCGACTCTCAAACAAACAGCATTCAAGCTCAACCTTTGATTTTCGTTTCTTCCACACCCAGCTTATCTGTCTCTTTCTCCAATCCCTAACTGTTGACCCGTTCAAGCACAATTACCACCATGCGAATGAATGTCCTGCTTCAACCCACCATGTTGATCCTACGAATGTCTTGATCCGATTGTTTTGACTGAATGGCAAGTGCATGGCGTGTACACAACCTTCTTGTCCCTCCTCTACGACACACGAGTCTCTTGACACAGCACACTCTCTTGCACTCTCCTCGGTCACAATCATACGTAACAGCATTCGTTCCAGCAATTGCTATTAGCAAAGTCTTTACTTCATTGTCTCAAGCAACGTTCTTCCCTTGCAGCAACTTGTCTTACGGCCTTGTCACGTGGACAGCAGATAGTCATTATATACAAGCAGCTTTATTTACGTGTAGCAGCTTGCTTCAATACATACGTTTATGGATATGGATATGGATATGAATATGGATCTGAATTGGTTTGGTATATGGGATGGAATGATTTGGTGCATGCAACGGGTGGGAAAAGATCCTTGTTTTTGTGTGTCTATTGTCAACTTCAACTTCACCAGTATGCATGATGCCATCAACCTGAACGATTGGTGCAGCTACTACATCATCCTTTGTGCAACCTGTCAGCCATGTACAATTACCATCATCATCATCATCCAACTCCATGTTTTGACACGCCATCCATATGATTCACCACCAAGCATCAGGTGCCACCTCACGCTCAGCCATTCACATTGTCCCATATCGATGTATCTCTCATTGGAGCAATGCATTGTACTTCTCAATATCGTGTCTAGTCTATTTGTTTTGAATGAGATTGGATTAAAGGATTATTCTAGCGGATACGGGATTGCGTTTGCCAACCATATCATCATATAAGAGGTTTCCTTCTTCCAAAGTTGGACTTCGTTATGAGTGGGCACTTGATGGATTGTATTAAGAAAGGTTTATGCAAGATCGTAAAAGTTTATCCACCAGTAAATGCTGTGATAAAGCAAAAAAGAGAGGAAGAGAAAGAGGCTGATCGACTCATTGTACCTTGAACAAAGGCCGTATTCGATGATATGACTCAAACCTCCCTTTTATTATTGTGATTTAAGTAGATCTTGTGAGTAGTGGCGTAATACATGATCCTTCTTCGTGATTTGGATATTGTAAGATAGCTATTTTATTTATACTATACGGCGAGAGATGTGGTCACATAATTGATAACATCAAATGCTGTTTGCTTGACACCTTGTTGGGTTGCATTTCCAGGGAAACAGCCTTCACCAACCACCGTCGTCATCGACAATCTCATGGCAACCGGCATAATCCCCTGTAATTGATTTTTCAGTACTCTAGCACAAACCAACACCAAATCTCAACATACATTTAAGAGGTGCATTGCTAGTGTGGAAGTCACTACCATCCACCCTTTGTGGGTTCCTATAGGTTTCCTGGCAACCAGGGTCCTTGATGCAATCTTGCTCGCTTTTTCCCGAACATCGATCCCCTTGCGCAGTAACACTGGTAGCAGAAACGATCGCACCGATAATAGCAATGGCCAAGAATTTCATAGTTGGATTGAGAAGAGTTATTTTCTGGAATGAGGAGCATCACGACTTTTGCAGCACCTTTATATCAGTGGCTATTCAGGACGTCATGTTAGCAGAAAGGAGGAGTTGGCGCAAGAAAAACGCTTCTGATTCTGTTTCCATAGAAGATGTGGCGTAGATTATGCAAGAAGCTGATCGACCATTACATGGGTATGTACATAGAACCGCCCAAACCTGCTTCATACTATTCAGTTTCCCCTTTACCATTGCCCTTCCATTCGTACAGCATCGCTGGTTACAAAGAGCAATAGCAAAGATTACAACAGTAGCAAACCTACGCTAGTGTGATGGCACCGAATAAAAGTGCTCTTATGCAATGTTAATAAGAATGTTCTCGATATGTAAAGAGCTCTCTCCTTGCTGCAAAAACTCGCATGATGCATGTTTTTAGCCGAGGTGATATGGCGCTGATTGGTAGAAAGTGTATGATTGCTCACCTTGTCATTGAATATGAGATGACCATACTCTCGTCAAGGAACTTTGTTTGATCAGAACGCTAATGTATGGCACGTTCCGTTAGCCACTGCAATCATCAATAGGTGCATGTTTGGGCTTCTTGTGTTGTTTGCATGATGATGCTGTAAGACCCCGCTTACTGAACATGATAATGGTATGCCCTACTGGTGCAGTTGTCGGATGGATGCAGTAAAAGCGATATGTAAACCAACATCAAGGCCCGCACGTTGCATTGAAGAATGCTAGTTGCCAAGATGGCATGAGGAGCAGGTTTCCTCCTGATTCATGATATGATATTCCTTAGCAACATGTATCTTGAAAGGTGAACAGCAACACTGATGGGTATGGTCGCGCAATTGATGCTCCTATGTATGCTTCCGTCTTCCTATTCACCTTATCATTGTGCTATCTTAGCATCTAAATGGTCGTTGTTGTAGACCTGTGATAGACACCTTTGCAGGATACATATGACTATACAAACGTTGGCATCAAAAATGGCGTTCGTATGCATGTACATAGACAAGCATACCAATTGAAAGTTTAGGCGGTGCAATCGCTAACAACATACCGATTTACCCTTTTCACTCTTTGCAGTGCAAGTCGTTGATTTGAATGGATGATTACAATTATGGATGTATATTATCGTTCTGAATCATGTCCATAGTACATGGGACAAGCGCAATGCGATATGAAAGGTGGTCTTTGATCATTGTCAAGTAGCTAGACTCTGATAGAGCCAAAGACGCAGAGGGACGTGTTTGTGTAGGCAACTCATTTTGCAGGATTGGAAGCATCAATGCATGCTACTTTCTACTATCTATGATAGTCCATATATTGCGAGCTAACAGCCATTTCCTCCCATTCACCCTTTTTTACCGAACCCAATGCATGTGAACGATTCCGCTGCTCCAACCCATCACCTCTATCCTTCAACTTCCTTGAACCGAGTGGATTTGACTGAACAACGCACAAACACAGAAGTATCACCAAAATCACCAAAATCATTTTGCAAAGTATTTTGTAAACTGCCACTTGATACACCATCCCTCCAATTCACCTTTTTTATCAAACCCAATGCATGTGAACGATTGCCCTGCTCAAGCCCATCATCTCCATCCTTCAACTTTCATGATCCGAGGGGACTTGAATCAACAATGTTCAAACAAAAGAACATCATCCAACGTACAGTAAGAAAAATCTAATGAATTTCCACTTCTTCCACTCCCAGCTTCTTGCATCGTACCTTTCCCAACTGTTGCCCCATTCAAGTACAAGTATCACCATGTGAACGATTGTCCTGCTTCAACCCATCATGTCGATCCTACAATTGCCTTGATCCGATTGTCTTTGACTGAATGGCAAGTCCATGCCCTAGACAGCCTTCTTGTCACTCTACTACAACACACGAGTCTCTTGACACCACACACTCTCTAGCACACTCCGTTGCCACGACGACCAATCGTAACAGCATTCAATCCAGCAATTGCTATTAGCAAGGGCATTACTCCATTGTCTCCAACAGCGTTCCTTGCTTGCAGCAACTTGTCTTACAGCCTTGTTTATGTGAACAGCAGACAACCATTATATAGAAGCATCTTTATTTACGTGGAACAACTTTGTTCAATACATACAAGTTCTTATGGATATGGATATGGATATGGGTTTGAATGGTTTGGTATATGGGATGGAAGGATTTGGTACATGCAACGGGTGGGAAAGGTTCCTTGTGTTTGTGTCTCTATTGTCAACTTCAACTTTGCCAGTATGCATGATGCCATCAGCCTAGCAGTTACTATCATCATCCTTTGTGCAACCTGTCAGCCATGTACAATTATCATCATCATCACCATCCAACTCCATGTTTTGACACGCCATCCATATGATTCACCACCAAGCATCAGGTGCCACCTCCCGTTCATCCATTCACATTGTCCCATATCGATGGATCTCTCATTGAGCAATGCATTGTACTTCTCAATTTCGTGTCTAGTCTATTTGTTTTAAATGAGATTGGATTAAAGGATTATTCTAGCGGATACGGGATTGCGTTTGCCAACCATATCATCATATAAGAGGTTTCCTTCTTCCAAAGTTGGACCTCGTTATGAGTGGGCACTTGATGGATTGTATTAAGAAAGGTTTATGCAAGATCGTAAAAGTCTATCCACCAGTAAATGCTGCGATAAAGCAAAAAAGAGAGGAAGAGAAAGAGGCTGATCGACTCATTGTACCTTGAACAAAGGCCGTATTCGATTATATAACTCAACCCTCCCTTTTATTATTGTGATTTAAGTAAATCTTGTGAGTAATGGCGTAATACATGATCCTTCTTCGTGATTTGGATATTGTATGATAGTTGCTTTATTAATAATATACGGCGGGAGATGTAATCAGATGATTGATACGTCAAAATGCTGTTTGCTTGACATCTTGTTGGGTGCATTTCCAGGGAAACGAGCTTTACTAATCGTCTGCGTTTGGGTTGTAGCAACCCGTATACTGCCCTGTAATCGATTGTTAGTACTCTAGCATAAAATCGATACCCAACCCGACATACATTTAAGATCTGCATTGCTAGTGTGGAAGTTACTACCATCCGACCTTTGTGGGTTCCCATACATTGCCTCACAGTTAAGGGTATCCTTGCATTCTTGCTCACTTTTTCCCGAACATGATTGATTGTTTTCTTGCTGTTGTCCTTGCTGTTGTTTCCCCTCGTTGAAAGGATCTTCCATTCCAGGGAAGCCCCAGGAATGGTCTAAGTTCATCATCTTGGGTTCGTAGCAACCGGTATAATCCCCTGTAATTGATTTTTCAGTACTCTAGCATAAACCAACACCAAATCTCAACATACATATAAGAGGTGCATTGCTAGTGTGGAAGTCACTACCATCCGACCTTCGTGGGTTCCCATAGGTTTCCTGGCAACCAGGATCCTTGATGCAATCTTGCTCGCTTTTTCCCGAACATCGATCCCCTTGCGCAGTAACACTGGTAGCAGAAACGATCGCACCGATAATAGCAATGGCTAAAAATTTCATAAGGGGGATTGAGAAGAGTTCTTGTCTGGAATGAGCTGCATCATTACTGCTGCAGCACCTTTTTATCAGCAACTCTTCCAGGAGTCGTCATGTTAGGGGCAAGGAAGAGTTGGCGCAAGAGAACGCTCCTATGTTATTACCATAGTAGATGTGGCGTAAATCATGCAAGAAGTTAATCAAACATTCCATGCATTGAGTATGTGCAACACCCAAACCTGCCTTAAATGATACATTTTTCCCTTACATACCCTTGCCTTCCCCTTCGTTGTAGAGTATTGCTGGTTGCAAAGAGCAATTGCAAATCCGACACAAAGAACAAAGCAACGACTAGTGTGATGGCATTGAATAAAAGTATGCTTGTGCAATGTTAATAACGTTCTTGATACGTCGTAAGGAGTTCTCTCCTTGCTGCAAGAGATCACATGATGCATGTTTTCGTCCGCGTGATATGGCACTAGTTGGTCGAAAAGGTATGCATGATTGCTTACCTGGCTAAATACAACAGGTTTCATACTCTCGTCAAGGAACCTTGTTTGATCAAAGTTCTAATGTATGGCACGTTCCGTTAGCCACTGAAATCATCAATAGGTGCATACTTGTGCTTCTTGTGTTGTTTGCATGATGATGCTGTCAAGTCACACAGCTTGCTAAACATGAAAATCGCATGCCATACCGGTACAGTTGCCAGGATGGATGCAGTAAAAACGATAAAGCCAACGTCCATGCCTACACGTTGCCTTGAAGAATGCTAGTTGCCAAGGTGACATGATCAGCAGGATTCTTCCTGATTCATGACAAGGTGTTCCTTAGCAACGTGTATCCTGGAAGGTGACAGCAACAAGGATGGGCATAGTCGTGCAATTGATGCTCCTATGTATGCTTCCGTCTTCCTATTCATCGTATCATTGTGCTATCTTAGCATCTAAATAGTCGTTGTTGTAGACCTGTGATAGACACCTTTGCAGGATACATATGCCTATACAAACGTTGGCATCAAACATGGCGTTCGTATGCATGTACATAGACAAGCATACCAATTGAAAGTTTAGGCGGCACAATCGCTAACAACATGCCCATTTACTTTTTTCGTTCTTTGCAGTGCGAGTTGTTGATTTGAATGGATGATTACAATTATGGATGTATATTATCGTTCTGGATCATGTTCATAGTATATGGGACAAGCACAATGCGATATGAAAGATGGTCTTTGTTCATTGTCAAGTAGCTAGACTCTGATAGAGCCAAAGACGCAGAGGGTAGTGTTTGGGTAAGCAACTCATTTTGCAGGATTGGAAGGATCAATGCATGCTACTTTCTACTATGAGTCCATATATTGCCAGCTAGCATCCCATTCCTCCCATTCCCTATTGTTGCCCAATCTATGACATGTAAAGAGTACTCCTGCTCCAGACATTCATTTCCATCATCCAAGTTTCAAGTAACGCTCAAACAGAAGAATATCATCGAGGCATCAAAAAAATCAAAATGATTGTTACTTCATAAACTGCCAGCTAATAGCCTTTTCATCCCCTCGCCTTTGTTGCCCAATCCAATGCATGCAAACGATTGTCCTGCTCCAGCCCATCATCTTCATCATTCAACTTCCTCGACCCAAGATGATTTGATTGTGCAACGCTCAAGCAAAGAAGTAGCATTCATTAGCTCAATCTGTTTAATTTCCACTCCTTCCTCTTCCTCCCATTCTCAACTGTTGGGTCCATTCAAGTATACAACTACCACCTGCGAACGATTGTCCTGCTTCAACACATCATGTCAATCCTACAACTCTCTTGATCCGATTCTCTTTGACTGAATGGCAAGTCCATGCCGTAGACAGCCTTCTTGTCACTCTTCTACAACACACGAGTCTCTTGACACAACACACTCTCTAGCACACTCCGTTGCCGCGACGACCAATCGTAACAGAATTCATTGCAGGAGCTTCTTTTAGCAAGGTCTTTACTCCATTATCTCACCTACTTGCAGCAACTTGCTTTACGGCCTTGTCACGTGGACAACAGATCGTCATTATATACAAGCAGCTTTATTTACGTGTAGTTTTTTGCTTCAATACATACCTTTATGGATATGGATATGGATATGGATATGGATATGGATCTGAATTGGTTTGGTATATGGGATGGAATGATTTGGTGCATGCAACGGGTGGGAAAGGATCCTTGTTATGTGTGTCTATTGTCAACTTCAACTTCACCAGTATGCATGATGCCATCACCCTGGCAGTTACTATCATCATCTTTTGTGCAACCTGTCAGCCGTGTGCCATGTACAATGATCATCATCATCATCATCATCATCATCCAACTCCATGTTTTGACACGCCATCCATATGTATACCACCAAGCATCAGGTGCCACCTCCCGTTCATCCATTCACATTGCCCCATATCGATGGATCTCTCATTGAGCAATGCATTGTACTTCTCAATCTCCGTGTCTAGTCTATCTGTTTGAATGAGATTGGATTAAAGGATTATTCCAGCGGATACATACGGGATTGCGTTTGCCAACCATATCATTATGTAAGAGGTTTCCTTCTTCCAAAGTTGGACCTCGTTATGAGTGGGCACTTGATGATGGATTGTATTATAGAAATGTTTATGCAAGATCTTAAAAGTTTATCCACCAGTAAATGCTGTGATAAAGCAAAAAAGAGAGGAAGAGAAAGAGGCTGATCGACTCATTGTACCTTGAACAAAGGCCGTATTCGATGATATAACCCAACCCTCCCTTTTATTATTGTGATTTTAGTAGATCTTGTGAGTGATGTCGTAATACATGATCCTTCTTCGTGATTTGGATATTGTATGATAGTTGCTGCTGTCTTTACTTTTGTCCTTGCTGTTTCCCTTGCTGTTGTTTTCCCAGTAGCTCTTCCAACTTGAAAGGATTTTCCATTTCAGGAAACCCCGTCGTACTACCAGGGAAACGCATCTTGAACTTTTTGTGGCAACCACCATATTCCCCTGTAATCGATTTTTCAGTACTCTAGCATAAACCAACACCAAATCTCAACATACATTTAAGAGGTGCATTGCTAGTGTGGAAGTCACTACCATCCGCTCTTTGCGGGTTCTTATAGGTTTCCTGGCAATCAGGATCCTTAATGCAATCTTGCTCGCTTTTCCCCGAACATGGATCCGGCCCTCCTTGCGCAGCAACACTGGTGGCAGAAACGATCGCACCGATAATACCAATAGCCAAGAATCTCATAGTGGGACTGAGTAGAGGTATCGTCTGGAATGAGCTGCATCGTTACTGCTGCTGCTGCACCTTTTTATCAGTGATTCTTCGAGGGGGGTCGTCATGTTAGCGGCAAGGAGGAGTTGGCGCAAGAAAACGCTCATGATGTTATTTCCATAGAAGACGTGGCGTAAATCATGCAAGAGGTCTATCAAACATTGCATGCATGGAGTATGTGCAACACCTAAACCTGTTCTAAATGATACATTTTTCCCTTGCATACCATTGCTCTCCCCTTCGTTGTATAGTATTGCTGGTTACAAAGAGCAATTGCAAAGATGACAGTATAAATAGCAAACAACGTCTAGTGTGATGGTATTGAATAAAAGTATGCTCGTGCAATGTTGCTAATAACGTTCTTGGTACGTAAGGAATTTTCCCCTTGCTGCAAGACATCGCATGATGCATGTGATATGGCACTGGTTGGCCTAAAAGGTATGATTGCTTATCTTGTCATTGAATACAAGAGGTTTCATACACTCGTCAAGGAACCTTGTTTGGTCAAAGTGCTAATGTAATGGGACGTTCCGTTAGCCACTGCAATCATCAATATGTGTATGATTGGGCTTCTTGTGTTGTTTGCGTGATGATGCTGTCAAGCCCCAGCTTGCTGAACATGAAAATCGCATGCCATGCCGGTACAGTTGCCGGAATGGATGCAGTAAAAGCGATAAAGTCAACGTCGAGGCCTACACGTTACCTCTAAGAATGCTAGTTGCCAAGATGGCATGATCAGCAGGTTCCTTCCTTGACAAGCTATTCCTTAGCAACGTGTATCCTGAAAGGTGAGCAGCAACACGGATGGCAATTGATGCTCCTATGTATGCTTCCATTTTCCTATTCACCTTATCATTGTGCTATCTTAGTATCTAAATGGTCGTTGTTGTAGACCTGTGATAGACACCTTTGCAGGATACATAAGTCTATACAGACTTTGGCATCAAACATGGCGTTCGTACATACGCATGTACATAGACAAGCATACGTACCAATTGAAAGTTTAGGCGGCACAATCACTAACAACATGCCGATTTACTTTTTTCGTTCTTTGCTGTGCGAGTCATTGCTTAGAATGTATGATTACAATTATGGATGTATATTATCGTTCTGGATCATGTCCATAGTACATGGGAAAGTGAATGGAGATTCAAAGTCATTATGCGTGATACAGCGTGCTGCTTCCGCCTCCAAAAAATGAGACCATGGGTACGATACGAAAGATTCCTAAACTCTGGTATCAATATTGTCCAATGTGACACAAAGGTCTTGTTCCTGTCACATTGATCAGATTGGGACGCTTTGAGCCATTGTAATACCGCGACTGGTTGGCTTTTACTCTGGAATGGGAATGATCCTTGAGGATTTAACCATTGCTCTGCTATCCTTGAAGGTTACCTATATACAGGATTGCATCCAAAGCTCATGTTACGCAACACATGGTACAACACGGCAATGTCCCATAATGAACAAAGGTGCTGTACATGGCTGACGACCCTTGGCAAAGCCCAATTACATGATCATTTAATTCCAAAATGACTTTTTACTAAGCTGTGAACAAGTCAAGCAAGCAAAAGCACCCGATTTGTTATAATGCGGTATATGAGAACACTGATATTGTATGACTGTTGATGTGCGTGAGAAACCTAAATACGAGGTAAAAGTGGTTTGTGGGGTAAGCGACATGCTCTCCATAGGTTTAAACCTATTGAGGGAGATGGGATGCTTTGGGTAAGTAGTGCAACATGATGCTGTAAGGCGGAGACGGGAAAACAGAGAACCCTGTTGTCCTACCAACCTCTCTTTCTCATTACGCACGTTTTCTCCGAACCAAATGTACCTGGAAAGTGCTTCATTGTGAGGCGCCATTATTCAAAAGTTGCTGCTACAACCATTTCTTTTTGACGATCCATCATAGGCGATCCATGGAAAATGGAAAAGGACCATGTGGTTTCCTTGTTGCAGCAGTAAATGTAATGATTCACTTGTAATGTCATATCGCAGCAATACAGGCTGCATTTACCCTGCATGATAGAGTTTGATGTTACACACGACGTCAATTAAAGGTTCATAGACATTTTCTCCCCAGCGTGCCATTTACATGCATGATCGGCAAAGCCTACAACGATTATACTCCTTAGTGATGATGGTATTGGTTTCAAACTGAGTATAGCCTATACTTGTGGCTCTCTGCAATGCAATTGCAGAAAAAGTTTTATGATGCTCACCCTTATCAACGTGAAGGGAAGGTTCATGGATGAATGAACCAACAAGGGGAAGGGCACATTTATGTATCACAATGGCATCAACACGGAGACAACATGCGAGACGATCAAGTTTATACATACTTGTGGTGTACCGGGATTGGAGCAACAAAAAAAAGAGGTGATTTGGGACACGCACACACTTTCACATACCGAGCGGCGGGGTCCTTCAATATCCCTGAGATTATTGATTACATTACATTAGCCATCGATGGGTGTACAGAAAATACAGTAAGGTGATGAATGAGAAAGAACGCATCATTGAATGAATCAGCGCGCACTTGGATATGCGGATGACAACGGGGGAGGATCATTGTCCTTTACGAATATAAAAGAGGACCGCATGCTGGCCATGTCCCATTATTCTTCAACACACACAAATCACATTTCTTTTTCCCCTCCCATTCCATTCCTTCCTTTGCCTATTCTCGTAAAGATGATCTTTGGCAAGAGTTCTACTATCGTGGCTGGTTCCATTCTCTTTGGTTTTGTTCACCAAGCTGTAGCTGCATCCTTTCCAAGCGGCGTTGTCACCTACTGGGGACAAGTATGTATCGTGCCTACCATGTGATGGTGTTGAGACATGACTTACACCCTCTTTACAATAGAATTCTGCAAACTCGGAAAGCGCTCAAAAAGGTCTTGCCGAATACTGTGATGACAGCTCGGATGTATTGATCGCCGGCTTTATCACCAATTACAACGTTGGGGATCTTCCTACTCTCAACTTGGCCAACGCATGCACTGGAACGTTTTTTGATGGCACCAATTTGCTCAAATGTGATCAAGTTGGAAAAGGCAAGTTGTTTACACCTCATAAACAATGACACACCACCACTGACACCATGAAATTTAGATATCCAAACGTGCCAAAAGAAAGGCAAAAAGGTGCTTTTGTCTTTAGGTGGTGCCAGTGGTGCTTATGGCTTCAAGAGCGATGATGAAGGAAAGACATTTGCAAAGACCTTGTGGGATCTTTTTGGCGGTGGTGATAGCAAGACTCGTCCTTTTGGTGATTCCATTATAGATGGCTTCGATCTGGATATCGAAGGTGGTGGATCAACGGGTTACGTGGTAAGCAACCGTTGCCATGGATACCAAGCAGCACATACATGTATACTCAACATTGCTAATTTGGTCTATAGGCAATGATCAATGAACTTCGTACCTTATTCAAAAAAGACTCTTCCAAGGATTATTTCATTACGGCTGCACCCCAGGTAATCTCATTATGTGATGATGTCAAAGGCGTATAAAGATACTTATACATGTATTTATTGTAGTGTCCATTCCCTGATGCCATGTTGGGTGATGTCATTAGTGAAGCTGGCGTGGATGCTGTCAATGTGCAGTTTTACAACAACTATTGCTCGACGACTGGATCAAGCTTTAACTTTGACCAATGGGATGATTGGGCCAAGAACAAGTCCCCCAACAAGGATGTCAAGGTGTTCCTTGGTATCCCTGGTTCTTCAACAGCTGCTGGATCCGGCTATGCCAAGATTGAGGACTTGAAGCCTATCATCAAGGATTTGTCAAAGTACTCGAGCTATGGTGGTGTCACTGTTTGGGGTATGTTACACATACATTGTCATTGTGTGATTCATTTTTGGCTGATTGTCTTTTGCAGATGCATCACAATCGTACAACAACAAGGATGCTTCTCCTAACTTTGCTGTCGCTTTGGCTGATATTGTTCATGATGGATCATCTTCCTCTGGTGGTGACGACAAGGGCAACGACGACGACTCAACAAGTGACGCTGGCAATGATAAGACTGTTGAACAGCCATCGACCACTGGTACGACCCCTGATCCCACTTCCAGCAGCAGCACTAGTGATGGCGGTGCTGAAAGCAGCACAACAACGACTTCTACGACCTCTGCACCTTCACCTAGCAACACTGACAACAATGATGACAATGAGGATTCTGGTCAAGAGAATGGTACTTGTATACAAGATGGTGATGAGTGTTCCACCGATGGCCAATACAAGTGTGTTGGATCGGGCTTTGCTGTGTGCAACCATGGCAAATGGGTTGTTCAACAATGTGCTGCAGGTCTTTCATGCATGAGCACCACCGATGGCTCTTCCATTTATTGTACTCAAACCAGCGGATCCGTTAACAAGGATACTTGCAGCAACAAGCAAAGCTTAACTTCCATTGCTGATGTCTCTGGTCCTGCTCCCAAGGCTTACAATGCTGCACGTGTCACATCCCAGTTGTCAGTCAAGGAATCGGATGAAGACTCATTCAAGGCTGTTGTCAATGCTCGTCGCAAGGATTCCAAGCCATTTGGTAGCACCGTTGTCGTACAAATGACCATGCCTCCCAACATCAAGGTTACATCAGTGGATAATGGCAAGGTGCAACAAAAGGGACGCAACGTCAAGATCCAACTCAAGAATACCAAAAAGAAAAGCATGTCACTTGTCTTTACGATTGCTGGCTCAGTCGATCAAGGCAGTGTCTTTAGCGCTCCTTCTGCCAACAGCATCAAGTTTATGACCTAGATGATGATCATCAATAAAAATCTCTCTTGTGTATTTTACATGTACCACAGCCATTTTATGCCTATGTAGCTTTTTTTCTTTTTATTCACATGGGGTGTTGTGGGAAACGTATAAACATGCTTTGTGGTGAAATCATACAGATGCAAATATGAAGGGGGTGTTGGTTTCTTTTGTAAAACTGCATGCAGGTATACGGAAGAGAGAGGGTGAGCGAAAGGGGTGTGGGTGGATGAGGGAAGGAAAATTCAGGATATACGAGCCGTATAGGTTTGTAAGGTGGTGAGTTGTGGTGATGGCGATGCCGATGATTTGTGCGGAGGAGGTGTTGGTTGTTGCAGGGGAGTTGTACCTGAAAAAGAAAAAAGGATTTAGGATCATTGGTGCCTTTGGGGCTGGATGAAAGAGCGCTTACTGCTATTGTTGCCAGTGCGTGTCATTTGAACAGAGACGCCATTCATCGCTGCTGATAAATGTGTTGCAATCATACCATTGGTCATAGCTATAGCTGCTTCTCTTGGTGTCATCCTTGATCGGCTATTTTGTCGTTTAATAGGCACTGTAGGAGTTGTTGTAGAAGAAGAAGTAGCAGCAGTAGCCATTCCACTACCATTGTTGGGCACCATCCCTCGACTCATCGCATCATTCTTTAGCATATTGGGTACCTCCGACATGGCTGCTGGTACGTTTTTATCCAAAATAGCAAGTTGGGCATTTGACAGGCTGGTATGATAGGGCACAAAGCTAATGGGATGCTCATTAATAATCAGCTTGTATCTCTTTAAATGAACTCCGTATCCTTACCGGTCATCATTTTCGTCAACTTCCTCAATCTCTTCATCCAAACAAACAACATCAGGGTCAAAACGATAACGATCATCCACATTATCTGGTGTCCTGTAGCCAATACGATCAATAAGAACACGACCTCCACGACCAATCCGCTTCCTAAAGCGTGGTGCTTGAGTCTTTTCTTCAGGTACAAGTGATTGGAAAAAATGAAGCGGTAATGGCAATGGGAATGGTTGATACGAGCACTATTCAAAAGAGCGTGTGAGTACATTCATCATTATAACTCGTCCAAAGACTTACGTTGGTAACATCTTCATAATCGGCATCCTCTTCTCTTTTACGAGCAAGCTCCGATTCGATGGCAAGTTGCATGGGTGATTTTTCAGTGTTGGCATCATCTCGTTTACGGCGATTGAGTGGTATCTTGATAGTGGTGCTAGATTCAAGATGTATAAGTATCAATGTAACAAAGGAAGGGGGAGGATTAAGTTTACCTTGAGCCAGTGTCAGAGGGTGGTATTTTGCGTTTCTTTTTGGGAACCGGCATAAGGGCTTCCTCGTCTCGAATGCCCAGTTGACGTTGATACTCGCGAATCTCACATCGTTTGTCAAAGACGGCATGCTCTTGAACTAAACCTTCCTTGCGAATCTTTTCACGTCGCAATACCATCTCCAAAAGATTGCGTGCCTTTTCCATTTCAGTGCGCAGCTTGCGTAGTCTCTCCAATGATTGTTGATCTGTGCGTCGTGTTTTGCGAACAGACTTTGTCTCACGTCGTCGAAAGCATACATAGGGATCAATATCGCCTTTGGTGAAATCTTCAAACATGAGCTCGGGTATAATTGGCTTTCCACCAGCAGCTACACGTCGTGCACGCCAATGAGCAGCTACCGGTTCAATATCAATCGAGTTGTATGTGCGTGCAAGGTCTGGAATCATTTTGAGTAGCTCTGCATAATCGGGTGTTTGTGATGGATCCTAAGATACATGTTGTCAGCTATGAATGCAATGAGGAAAATACGACATTTTTTTACGTACCAAGTTGAGATGTGGCATTTGAGAGCTTACACCTGATTCCATAAGGTCCATCATGTGTTCAAAAGCATCATCGGATAGCTTGTGATCCTTCTTTTTCATGTTGTGTTGTTCCAAAAATGATACGTCTTCTTCATCCATCACATAGCGACATGATATCAATTCATCGACTGTCATGGAATATCGAATCAAGCTGTTGGGTTGTTTGTATTGAACATTGTAGACGCGAGAGTACTCCTTGTCATCAATTTGTCGAGATGCATCTGGTGTTGGGATATAGCGAGCGACATCTTGACCTGTTGTAACAGCAGCACGAGCAGCAGAGATGGCAGCTTGAAGATCATGCTAAAATGTAAGAAAATAGTTGGTTAATGGGTACACAAAGACCCCCCAAATCTCTCCTTAATCATCCTCCTTCCCACACACACACACATCGTTGCTAGCGGCACAGCGGTAAATAGTACCCCATGGGCAACCACCCACCCACCCACACACCACACACCACACACCACCAAGAGACCATGTTGCTATACGTTACCTCCTCCTCTTCATCCTTCTCTACACCAGTCTCAATTTGAGGTACGGCACGTTGAAGGTTGGCTTCATCCAAGTCAGGTAGTTGCTTCTCTTTGAAGACAGGAAGTGGGTGTTTGGGAGAGAGTTTTTTCACTCGGAAGCGGGACGCCATCTGGTTCGTCATGACTAAAACGAGAGCTTCACCAGTCGACAATACAAGATGGGGCAATGATCCAAGGACGTAGCAGATGAGAAGACTTTTTTATGGACCAGGACCCAAGGAAGCAATCACGGTGGTTTGTTGTGTCTTGCTCTCTTTGACTTGTTGGAGATGAGTCTTTTTTTTCCCTTGGCTGTTATTTTGCGCACTTCAGAGCCGCTCCTGTATCGGCGATACTGTAAACTGCATCGTACTCTCCCCCACGCACACCGCGGACTTTATTTTTTCCCTCACTCATTCTCTCTCTCCCACTCTCTCATCACGCAACGTACAAAGGGATCATAAATGATAATTTATATACACACACGCACATAGCAATGCTATACAACTTTTCTTCTCTCTACTCTGATTCATTCTCGGAGGCTGCTTCGGAATCAAACTCTTCTGCAACTTCACTACCACTCTCATCAGGTGCAAAATCCTCATCAGCTACATAGATATCATGTTAATAAAGGAGAACGAGATTGATAAATCATCATACTTACGGCTTTCTTCTTCTTCATCAACATCCATTTCCTTTTCTGTTCGTCGTTTCTTGCGTCCACTGTATTCTTCTTCATCCTCTTCTTCATCTTCATCCAACTCTGCATAGCTTACAAGTGTTTCCTCATTGTTCACGGACTTGACCTTGATACGCTTGGATCTCAAAAAGTCCTCGAGATTGGCATATTCTTCTCGATTGATGCTGGAGAATTGGATATCCGTGCCATTCTTCATGTGGAACTTGATATCAAATGTACGTGAGCTACCGCCAGAAGTTGTACCAAGACGAGAAAAGCTGACAACACCAATCTCGCTGTGTGGGATGAATGTGGTGGGCTTTGGTATAAAGAGGAAGCTCTTTTCCAATGGATACAGATAACCTTCATTCGCCTTCATCGAGCACTTGAGAGCATTGGCACCATGGTGACTAAGTGAAAAAAAGTTAATATCGTATTCCTTAATGTTTACCAAAAACACACACACGTACCTTCTATAAGTGCCTGGCACTGTCACCTTTCTATTGGTAAGGGCACGGAATACGGTGCTGACCACCTCGTATGTAGGAGCATCATAGCGCTTTTGGAGCTTGTTTTCATACTTGTCATTGATTGCTTCACTGCATAGTGTAAATCCTAGTCAACGATCGACTCCAAAGCAACAACTCTGATTCGACACTTACTCATCGAGATTCAATTCAATGTCAATTTCTTCATCACGCACAAATTGGAACACAAGGAAGGGATACTTCGTTTGACCTTGTCGAAGAGGAGGATCCAAACCAATCTACCAAACATGTCCACCTCAGCATGTTGATAACTCATATGCCATTCAAACAACTCGCACTTACCACAAACATGACATGCATCTCATCGGGCTTCAACAGCAAAAACAGCTTGATGATGTTGGAATACAAGATCTTGTAATCGTAGGTCTTGCCACGAAGACGAAGGAAATCTTGGTACATGTCGATGTTGTAACGACCACTACAAAGAGAGTTACAATCATGCCACTTTCCAACAAAAGAATGAATGAGATACTCACCGAGGGGTCAAGCATAGGACTTCTTGGAATTGAACAATGTTCTCGGTAGTCATCTGGCTGAACTCAAGCTTGGATTTGATTGTTTCATAAAACACCTATACGCCCCACGGATGAGTATCATGGCTACCAGATCACAATAACAAAAAACCTACCATATCAGCAGCAACTTCCTCATCCTCCTCCTCATTTTCATTGTCCTTGTTCTCTGATTCCTTGGCAACGGTACCAGGTACATAGAATGTGACATCCATCAATTCATCCACCTCCTTGGGGTTGATGCCTTCAGGTGCAGGCTGACCAGGATCGACAAAGTTGACTGATACTTCATTCTTGCCGGGCTTGTTGGTACCAATGGCCTGTGCAAGTGGCAATTCAAACATGGGCTTGTTGGATACATCGAAAATAAGATTGGAACCTAACATGGATACCATCAGTATCCATCCCATCCACGCATTGCTTATCTTATCTTACCTTGAAAGCTGGTGTTCCCCCAGTTCCAACCACGTACGCTCAATTCTTTTGCTTCCAGTTGCACCTTGTAATATAGCTTGACGGCGTCCTTCAAATCGTCAAAGTCCTAGAGAAGCCGTGTTGGGGTTAGATCAACAGCCCGAATCCTATGCCTTTTACAATGCCACCTACTTCAGATCGAAAGCCATCAAACTTGTAAACAGTGTTGTCCTTGACTACAATGCGGACCTGATGACCACGAGCAGCTCGAGACCAAGAGACCTTTTTGACATCGTCCGCAGCAATGACGGTGGTCTTGTTGCCTGTGGATTTCCATCCAATGCCGTTGGGAGCAAGGCGGAATCGGCCAACGTCAGATTGGATACCACTATGGATCGATTCGAATTCAACGTATCGTCGTTCAGACATTGGTTGATCGAGACGTAGGTTGTATGTTAGAGTGAGTAAAGAGAGAGAGAGAGAGTGAAGGGAAAAGGAAACGCGGCGCGCTAATGCACGTATTTTTCATCAGCCAAATGTTCTCTCTCCCCTCCACTGGATTCTAAATGGTCGTGTGTTGGTCGTGCTATTCCCTCCACCCAGCTTATTGATAACGCGCACATACATATAGAAGTTGTTATTATTGCATTGTGGATATCCTAGAATAAATCATCATCATTCAACTATAAGCTGCTAATCACACGTATACTCTCGAGTTTGATACTGGATACTTCATCACCTAAAGGCATCCTTCAATCCTCAAGTGTCACAAGATCAATTCTTGGATCGGGTGGATGATGATGCTTGATGTGCCAACCTTGTAGAAACAAGCATTTGCTAATGAAGCTCACTCCTTGGTTATTAAACAATGGCACCAAGGGATCATTCTTCTTAACTTAAAAATAGCTAATGGTTTGCTCATGGGGAAACAATCATTTCATTGTACATAGCCCTCCTATTAGACTCTTACGAAAGGTTGTTCATTCGTTGAATATGGAAGTTCTTATTGCATCCAGCATTGGCCTTCGAAGATTTCGCTCTTTCATACATAGCATCATCAACAATACCAATCATCGTGAAATCAAGAGTTGGCCTCTCCACTTTCAAGATTACATAACTAGTTTGCAGGATCCCCAACCGAATTGTAGATGCCTGTACCGATACCCCTTATTCCCCACCCATGCCCACACATTTCACACATATCATACAGTCATCTTACATATACAGGATACCTCTCCTCCTCCTCTCCCCCTCTTTTTTGCCACAACCAGTTTGCCGCCATCTTGTGGTACATGCAAAATGTAAGCAATACAAGCGTTCCGAGTATGCTGTAATAGCACGAATGGCCACACACGCAAATAGATGCAAGACAAGGAGTTGCCACAACCACCATCGCAACGATGGATGCGCTTTCCTGTATACTAAGCTGCCGACCTACTATTTGCCCCTACGCACTCTTATTAATACTTGCTACATCCACCAATTGAATCGGATAGCTTCGAATGTCGTATGAACACAGCACAACATCCATGTCATGGTTCGATAGAGCGACATTGTGTGGCAATACCCAATGTCAATAAAGCCTTTTCATCATGCGTCAAGTATGCAGACCCATTTTCGATCGAGTTGTTGTTAGACCTAATTTGCCCATCCACAAAGGCGAATTCGAGATGGTTACGTAACGTTTATGGATAATAGATCCGAAATCGTTATCACACCATTTGTATGTATCATCATCGCTATCATCACCGAACATGCAGTTATATTTACTGCTCCTCTCTCGATCGTTTTCTCCTTTAGGATGATACCCATACGCTGTAAACGAATGAAATGATACCAATCACGGCTCACTAAGCTGCACTTAATGTTGTGTTTTCCACCACCATTCATGCATAACACCACACATATAGAGTCACTTGCGGCAAAAATAGAGTATGATTCCATGTACGATTCTGCAGTCAATCCCTTTTTCTTTCTCCAGCAACGCATCACTATATATAGCATCGTTGTTTGCATTTGGATGTATTTTCTCTGCTACAAAATGTGTATTATGCACCAACTAACAACGGGCCTCCTCGTTCTCCTTTTGATCTGAACTTTCTGCAGTTGCCCAATCTTATAATTGACAAGTGCAACAAGCATGCACCTACACGCAATACCCATTTGAGGATGTAATCTAGCTTAAAGTTTCCAGCATATTCCCATCTTGAATCAGAGAAGAAGAAAAAACAACTAACACTGATAAGGAATGTGGTTGGCTTTATAGTAGTAGCAGCTGAACAACCGACATTGGGGCCGATGTGTGCGGCGTAGTAGGTTGAGAAAATTTGCTGTCAGCACATGCTGACAACATCAAATGATCGATTGGCTATTAGGAGAATGGTACACACATGGATGGGTATAGAGGAGGTGGAAAAGGGCGGCTGTATTAGATGTTTAGGTTGTTGATTGTAATGTTGGTTGGTGGGTGAGCGTCGTGATGGATCACAGACCTAGCGCTTTATCCTCCCCTCTCTTCTTATTCATCCATCTCCCCCATATACTCTCTCCCTTGTCTCTTCCTTTTTCTTTTTTTCCCTTCTTCTACCCAATTTCACGCCGCACGCAGTATTCAACGCTCATTCTGATTTTTTCCTCCTTTCAAAGTGTACAGCAAACAAGATCTTTTCATTCAATCCAAACATCTTGTTCTCCTTTTCCTTCTCTTCTACCACTCTTTTACTTTCCAACTTGCTCGCACATTCACAGGAGGCAGCATTAGCAGCAGCAGCAGCAACAACAACAGCATATCATCGTCAAAATCATGATGATGGATGATGGTGTAGAGTCAACCCAACAACAACAGCAACAAACGTGTTGCCAAGCATGTCATCAACCATGTATTGGAATTGACCCAATTCGTATTCGTGGTGAGCCGTATCATCCAACATGCCTTGTTTGCGAGGTGAGTGCCTTTTTCTTCTTTCAATCCCCTATGAGAGGAGTGTGTCAGCATCAACACTGGCTTCCGACAAGGGACCCATTGTGCGTGGATATGAGCAGGGATACACCAATCGAGTATCCCAGGAAGAGTACAAGTGTGGATAAAAAGGAGAAAAGGAAATGATCATTCATATGCATTCGGGCGTCGCTTTATACATTAAATATGCAACAAACAATATCCCATTTCAAAAAAAGTGGCGCCGTAAGCTGCGTGATATGAATCATTTCCTTTGAAAGCAACCAGGATGTGGGGTCATGGTGATGGGAGTTGCCATAGCAGCGGAGATGGGTTGACCAAGCTGGTTGGTTACCAAGGAGGGGATAAGGAGTGAATAGCGGTCCAAACAACAAGCAGCGATGATAAGGTATACCTAACATACTCTATCTCTAGGATTGTTTGATACCAGTGGGATCCAATGTTTATGCATTAACTATCAAGCGCAATGACAACGGCATCTATCAGCAGCACGTGATGATCCTTTGTGAACAGCATTATTACACACATCTCGGATTGATATGCAGGCAGTGTCATGAGCCCATTCTCGAGCCCGTTGACCCAAGATTTATGTATCATCCTCAATGCTTGCAGTGCCCAGATTGTATCACCCATGACGCTGCATCATCCTTTGAATACAATGGCCAAGTCTATTGCCGATACCATTTTTCCCTTAATGATGATACCCATTGTGCTGGATGCAACATGGCTATCCTCAAGCAATTCGTCGAGCAACAAAATGAGCCGAGAAAACGATGGCATTTGACATGTTACATGATACAAAAGGTACGTTTGTATCAAAAGACGTCTGCTTGCCATTGTATAACTTATGCATGATACATACATAGTCATGGGATGTCCGATTAGCAGACTTTACAGTGGCTAGTTGTGGTAAATACCATCACGCTTATCATTTACATGATGTCATTGACGCTCCTCCCTTTACAGATTATCAATTAGTGGCGCCTCATGAGCTTAAAGAACAACAACTATCACTTGAAAGAATGTTAGATCGCATTTGGACTGATCTTTCAGCTTTTGAAGAATCGGCAGCTGCATGTATTTCGGACATGCTACTCAATTTTGCAGCAGGTGCTACGGTGGAATCTTTGCGCATGGTCAGCCAATTCGTATCCCACGTACAAGTTTTATTTGCCGCCTTGGATGCCCTTGATACCACCTCACTCGATATTGAAATCCATAATAGCAGCAGTATTTCTTGCGCAAGCGAATCGAAATCCATTTCAACATACATTATCCAGCTACTTCAATTATTGGCTTCTGGGGCAGTACCATACAACACGAAGGAATCGAAACAGCAACAACATGGTGGCAATAACAACAACGTGATGGTAGCACAAGAGGTGCTTACCCTTGTCACTGGTATGGCCCAGAGTCTTAAAGCACTCATTCGCATCGGCTTAGTGGAGTCATTACAGCTGGTATGGCACGTGTCACCCAAAAAATGAGCTCTACCATTCATACCATTATGCATTATTATATAGGAAAGTCATCATTCGGGCACAGTATTCCGATTTCTGCAGGCTTTGCTTCCGCTTGAGAAGAAACGAGTGTGGATGGCAGGGCGTTACTGGTTCAAGGATGAGCCTATTCCACTTGCTTCTGAACAAACCATCACAGCAGTCGATCAATGCCAATATTGCAAATCAATCATTGAAGATGAATGCTTGAGACGAGGACCACTCAAATGGCACCTTTCATGCTTTACATGCACTATATGCGATACATCACTCGCTTCTAAGCTATCCAATGCATGCCTTGTACAATCCACCCAAGACGACAAAACCATGTCTACCATTCTTGTGTGCAATGAGTGTTATACAAAGCAGCAGCAACAACAACAACAGCAGCAGCAGCATGAGGAAAAACAACAACATCAACTAGATGATAAAGTAATGGATGCTGGTCATCCCAAAGCCAACACTATACCGGTTGCACCAACAAACCAAGCACATTTATTTATTCATACGAGTCGGCTTGAACAACATCTTGATTTGGTACGATCTTCGCTGACACAATACTTTTACATGATTGCAGGTAACAATGCACTCAACTTGAAAATTTATGGATCGTCATCATCTTCCTCTAACAACTCTACTACAATCATAGGCAGGGTGCCAGGAGCGGTAGGAGGTGGAGGTGGTGGCGGTATTACAAGAGTATCAGCAGCAGCAGCAGCAGCTAAAGTTACCAGCCAAGTTGGAGCGCATCACCATGACGAAATAAATGTAGACGCAAAAAAAAGCAAACGCACGTCCTCTTTTTTGCACCTGATTGATCGACACCGAGTGGCATCCTCCCCCACCATGAAGCGATCTATCACATTATTCGATAAAACACCTTTCCATCGTCGTTTTGGAAACAACATAAGGCGAGCTTTAAGCACAGAGTACAAGGATCAGCAACAACAACATCGATCACCTTATAGCAACTTGATTTTTGATCGACGAAAACGGGCTGCAACGGCGGATGCAGTGATTGTCTCCGATACTACATGTGATGAGCAACAACAATACCATCATGCTCAAGAGGAAATCAACGTTGCTTTCCTTGTTGACTTGAACGAAGGACAAGATGTCTTGATGAGGTATCTTGCAGTGGTACATCTTCACCAGCTATTGAATGAGCATTATCGGTTGAATGATCTGGTATCACTCATCCTATCCGATACACCTCGACAATCCCTTTGGAGGAAATTAAAAGGACGAGTTACGGTTGCTACCAGCAAGCATCAACAAGCATCATTCAATGGCCCACCATGTAATAACAAGATTTTTGGTGTGCCATTAATCACATTGGTAGAAAGAACAAGGACAACTCGACAAGCTCAATTTGAAGGAGAACGTATCCCGCCAATGATGGCACGCTACTTGACGCCGAACACATGTGTTCCCGAATTTGTGCAAACTTGCATTTTCACGTTACTCGGCATGGGTAAGATCTTAATACTTGCGCCAAGAGAAAACATCACCGCTGATGCATCGTGCAGATATGTCGGTCGAAGGCGTGTTTCGGAAGAACGGCAACATCCGTGACCTTAACATCACTCGTCAAGCAGTCGATCGTGGTGATCCAGTGGACTTTAGCCGTTATTCATCGCCTATCCAGTTATGTGCATTGCTGAAGCGGTATTTACACGATTTACCAGAGCCATTGTTAACGTTCAAGTTGTATGATTTATGGATTACTTGTACTCGTAAGTATTCAAAGCACTCCTCCTGAAGATCCCTTGCATCTTTTTTACATCTATATCCGGATACCCTTTTTTTCTTTTACAACTTTTGGAGATGTCCTATGTGAATGTGCATGCGAATATCTAAATAGGGTTACTCTTGTTTTTAGGTATGGAGAGTGAGACAAAATGCAAAGCCGCGTTGCATTTGACATGTTGCATGCTACCAAAGGCACACCGTGATACGATGCAATTGCTCTTTCTTTTCCTTCGCTGGGTTGCCTCCTTGCATGATACTAATCGCATGGATGTCAAGAACCTTGCTCGAGTCATTGCACCCACCGTTTTTTATGCTCCTTCATCCATCGCCGCTGCTACGAGCAATAATAATTCCACTTGCATGTCCCAATCACTAACCAGTGAACGCCAACAAATGGCTCGAAACGAAATCAAAGTTGTCGAGATGCTTATTCTTTACCAGCAAGAGTTATGCAAGGTATGTATGATTGTGCCTTGTGAGAAAATCAGGGACTTTGGACCCTTAAAGGGCTCACTCACCAACTGTTGACGCATTTCACAGGTACCTTCCCACCTTGCATCCATGGTGCATGATTCAAGTATGGTGGATCGGGTCACATCCGCTTCCATATCACCCAAGCAAGCTATTAAAAGTCTTGTTTCTAATTTATAATCTCCCCTATTTTTATCCCCTCACTCCCACCGCATCTTATCTAATAGTTGCCGTTATTACGTATCGGCTTTGTACATGATTCTTTCTTTCCTTGTATCACTTGTTTGCAATAATAATTTATTGTCTCTCTGCATGTCTCGTGAATGTGTGGATGTTGTGTGTGTATATTGTCTAGATGGTTTCGCTGATGATGGAAAATGCTTTTCGGTACATGTCGAGCATAGCCTTACACCGTGCACGTTCAGCTGTGACACCCGAATCCTCCTGCAGCAAATCGGTGAATAGATCCTCCCGATAGAGTTCTGACACAAGTCTATTCTGCACAGATTCCCGAGTAAAGTTCACCAACAGATGCATGATCGCCTTTGGCACCAAATCTTGGATGGATTTACGTACAATGTTGAAATAAGAGATGATCAATGTGCCTAGCAACCATCATTAGTACCGTAGCATGGATACCACAAAGTGCGGAGATCAACTTACGAATTAATTCGACTTCCATATCTTCGCGATCAGTAGGTTGACCCACCAGCTCTTCATCCAAAGCCAACTATGTATCCATGTCAACCAATGTTTGTACAAGAAATCAGCTTCATACTTACGCCTTGTGAAAATTGTGGTTCCAACTCCTGATCAATTTCATTGTTCAATTTGTCACCCATGGTCGAGGTAGATGAAGGAGGCGGAGGAACAGCACCGCCAGGTGCACCCATACCACCCATATCAGTCTTGGATCCACCACCGAAAAAGTAATTGAGGAAAGAGTCTTTGGAAGGCGATGATGCTGACATTGTAGATGATGCTGTTGAAAGTGGACGTTCCAAATGCTGCATGGGTTGTGGTTGGGTTTGTGAGGAATGAAGATGGTTCTGCTGTTGCTGTTGTTGCGGCATAACACCATTGACATGTGGCTTCTTTCGCTCGTTTTTGCGAACCTTTCTTCCACTACGGATCTCAAGTTCTCGCATAGCACCGGTAGCACCAGGGAAATCAGGATGATTGGTATTGATATAAGCGCATTCGATCTCAATCAAACTCTTGACATAGGAAGTTGAGGGGCCAAGTCGTTCGTGAAGCAGGTCCGATACAACTTCAACCAGTTTGGATTGGAGTTTGGGGAAGCGGGATAGTTCCTGCATAAAAAAAGTGTCAAATCATATGCACGTTGATCCCTTTTCTCCTCCAAAGAAAGAAACACTCACCTTGGTACCGCATGTATGACATATCTTGGATAACTCTTGGAATGCCATTTCAACACATCGTAGACTGGGAGCTTCCAAAAGTCGAATTTGAGGGCGTACAAGGAGATCAAAAGCAAGCTCAGGTACAAACAATGAACAACGTGGTCCGGTAGAATTGCGAATGGCCGTTCGGATATCTTCGTTGGTGATATTAGAGCATGGCACAATAGCATCAAGTGCTTGGCCGAAAATGTTGTTGAATATATAATAAATACGCGCGCCACCAGATCTATCATCGCATTATCAGCATGTTGCATTTGGGCCATCCATCCATCCATCCATCCACCGATACTTACAATTCCTTGGTGGAAATCTCAGGGGAAGTGCCGTCAATGGATGCCATGTATTGAGTGGCGTACATGGTGATCATTTTCAAAACCAGCGATCCCTATCGTTGATGATGACGATTTTAGCCTTGATCCATTACTACCATAACAACACGATTTTACCTTGTGTGCACTACCAATAAAAGCAGGATCACCATACTGTGCAAGTTCATGTTGTGTTTGACCAATAAGCGAGCTCAACTTGGATCGTAGATCAGGCAGCTTTTCTCGAATGTGATTCACAAGGATCTATATCAACCAATGTAAATATCTCAAGCGATGCTCATCCACATTCCAAATGATTTACCGTATTCAATTGCTTGGAAAGGTATTCTGATCCACAACGAGAAGCGATGCTTTTGTATGCATTGTGTCTTTGAAAGAACTCCTTTTCAGCCTTGATGGCGTCTTCCATGGGCTTGTTGGTCAAAATGTCTTGTTGGCTTCGATTCACCATGCCGACGAAACCCAACTTGAGTGGAAAGGCACGACCCGTCAATACATCAAGAGCGTTGGTACCGGCATCCATCAAATCCAGCTTGGTTACCACACCAATGGTTCGCTTGCCTACATCCCCAACATTAGCCATTGATCCATAATCCAATTGTCTATGATACATTACCTGCAGGATCCACTTTGCGTGCTAATTTAAGACTATCCGAGTTGGCAATGTCGGTGTTGGCTGGGCTTACTGCAAGGATGATGCTGTATTTGTGTATGTCAATAACCAAATGAATGCTGATATCCCCAATGCTAATTTCCATTGTACCTGTTGGGCTTTGAGATATAGTCGAGCACCAAGCTACGGATCTGCTTTTCAATGTCTGTAGGCTGATCGCCAATAGGGATCTATTGTATGCATATATGAGTTATCTATACACATGACGCAGGTACAACCTTTACATACCTTAGTCAAACCAGGCAAGTCCACCAATGTCAAGTTGAGCACCTTTTTGGAATAGATCTTCAAATGAATGGGTTGACGCGCAATACCCTTATTGGATCCTGCCACACGAGCCGTATCATCCTCAATCTCTTGTCGCACTTGGGCAAAGTCGTAAAACTGCTTGTTGCTCACATGAAGGAACTCGGCATAATCTTGTGATTCGCTCGATGCTGGCAACGTAACCAATTGCAACACCAAAGGACGACGAGTGACGATGCCGCTGCCACGAGGAAGGAAGTCGCGCTGTACAATGGTTTCCAAGACGGACGATTTGCCGGCGCTTTGTGCTCCTACTGTCACGATTTGTGGCAGATCCAATGTGTCGCTAGCTACACCAATGGCAGAGAATACATCTTGAATCTTGTTGACGAGGTCAATTACGTTGTCCATATGTCAAGTACGTCAAAAAGAAAGAGTAAAAGGGGAGAGGGCGTCGTGTTGGCCAACGAAAAGGAGGAAGAAGACGACGTTCAAGATGTGGTCGGAGACAGCTACCGTAAGTGTGGAGTATAATAACACATACAACAGGGCACAGTAATACTGCTGGTTCCTGAACTTGGGAAGGAGAACAGTCCCGTGATCATCATCATCATGTATCTTTCAATGACAAGAAGAAGAAGATATCACCCATCATCCATCACCCCCTTGCAGATGGCTGTGCTCTCTTTGTCTCCTTTTCGCACTGGCCTTTTAGTCTAAAGTTTCTTTATTCACCCCCACTTCATCATCATTGTCCTTCATCTTTATCACCACATTACATACATAAACAAAAAGAATGAAACCACCATCAAGGCAATCATAAGATGATGCATAAAAAGAGAAGGAAAGGAAAAGTGCATTAACCGTTTTTGCGAGCTGCCCGTCATCATGCTGATGATATCAACACGTGAGCAACAACACTGATGCATCTGATGCTGTCGTCGTTTATCATGCTGGGGAACCCTGTTTGATAAGCACCAACATTATGTATTACGCCAAGATGTGAGTAAGCTCAAGGTATACCAATGAGACGTATGTACACACATAATTATCCTTGTGTATGTATGTACACGCCACAGCGCTAATAAATCCACCATTATTGTGGTCCCCCTTCTTACCATCCACCATGGTGCAACTAGTCTACGGTGCACAATGCATGTCTAGAAGGGAGAGGATTTTCTTTCGTTTCTAAAATACACTATTCTAAATTTCGTCTAGAATGCTTTCCACCAAATAGTGCTAATAAGGGAGCCAAGTAAAAAAATGACGCTACGTGTACTAGAATATAGAACAGAGGAGGAGTGTATTTTGTGTAGATTAATGTACAAATGCAATAAAAGGGAAGCAAAAAAAGGGGAAGGTGTAACAAAGGAATGTAAATATATCTACAAGGAGGAGGAAGTGGATGAAGGTAATGATGATAAAATGGTTTCAGTTGAATGCAACTTGTGATTCCGTTGACTGATATAACCAGAAAAGGTGCTTTTTGGTGTTGGGATGAAATAATCAGCGTGTGATGCTACCTCTGCATCCACTAGTGGTAACAAAAGTGGGTCTGCGATCGCTTGTGTAACCTCTGGGAAATCGTGTAGCGTGAATAAGCACACAAACTCTGCATAGAGATCGGCCAATTGCGCCTGTGGACGCCGAGAATCCGTCGCCATGTAGATCAACCTAAGCCTAGCGTGAAGATGCTCCATCGATTGTAGCTCCACACACGCTTCCAAAACATCTTTTCGACTTGATAGCCCTTGCAAACGTGCCACCGTTTCTTTCATAAATCGATCCGTTTCGTGTTGCTGATCTTTATCGTCATCGTCATGTGGATGTTCAAGTGCTCGTCTAATTGCTGTACGTGTGTTGCTTGCCTGTTTACGAAATACGCCATCACCTTGCCGCATATGTACACTAGTAAATGAACCATCGGTGATGCTCACTTGTTGTTCTACATTAGCATCGCTTCTTTCTGGTATAGCACCAAGCTGTGAAAGGATCACGTTTGTTTGCTTCAAGACATCAGGATGCGATAAGCCCATTTCATGACGTAAATAGTGTCTTGCAGAATTGAGCTCAGGGTCGCTGAGGCCTAGACGATTGCTTCCAAAGAGGGAACCAAAAAGAATAAGTTGTTCAGGGCGATCCATAATGTCTTCCAATAAAAGACGTGAGTCAAATTGTCGTGTTGCTGATACATCATCGCGATCGAGGATTTGATATGAGTATCGGCTGGGGTCGTGGATACGATAAATGGTCTTGATACCAAATTGCTTTTCCAAATTTTCGGTATGCATATCGTCACGTTGCATGCTGTCAATACCGAGATGCTCAAAAGGTGCAAGATCAAAGATGCTGTCAACTGGCATAGGGACGTAACGGCGATACTCTGAACATTTGGTCGAAATGCTATTGTTGGTAGGGCAGTTGGCGACAAGGTATTCAAGATCGTGTGAGGGTCGCCAATAAGTAGCCTTGCCCAAATTAAGCTCTGGTAATAACAGGGTACGGTTCAAGGCCTTGGCAATGACAGCAGCATTGATTAGAGCAATACGCTGGTTCTGAAGACCGGAGTGTGGAAGAAATGAGACATATTGTTGATCATGTTTCAGGTGGGATGGGTGGTCTCGACTTGGAAGATTGCTCGTTGTATTATGATGTTGCATCCAGCTTCTCCAAGTATCGTCTGTGCTATTGTTGCTAGGTGTCATCAACGGTCGTAATACGCACATGTGAATGATGACCATAACAGCTATCAAGAGCAGCCCTGCAGTGCCTGCTGCTGAAGGGCGGTAGGGTGATGGTATTATTGCTCGAGACATTCGGGGTGAAAGAAAACTAAAGAATGCGATCTTCATTTGCCTTTATACGTGCTTTTTCCTCATTCAACTCCCGACGACCTAGCCCAATAGTTCGGATTACAGAGGGATCGACGCAATGATATGATGGGACTTACATACTCACCTGCCACGCCTAGACACAACCATAAAAAGTTTAGGGGGGTTTTCTTTTTTACGCTGAACTGTTTGGGACTTGATATTTCTATTTCATCTTGGCAAAAGCTACTAGTCATCATCATCATCACCGCCCCCCAACACACCCATCATACATCTGTCAGCGTTTATTCACTGCACACAGCTATCTTGCATGGAGATAGAAAAAAAAACCTTACTTTTACCCGCTCCTTCGCTTCCGAAATTTCATATCGCCTATTAAACGCTTTTCATACCACCTTGTTGTAGGCCCTTTGTGTATGCGGTATTACATCTTTATTATGCATGTGTGTGTATGCATACGCCCTCTTGTTATTCCAAAGTTAATGACGTTAATGTGATGCTACTTGTCGTGAAACATCTGCCAAGACTGAAGAGGTGGGACGAAAACGACATGTGCATTTGAATATGGGCCGAAAACGAAAACTGGTGAAACGTCAAAAAGGGATGTGCGTTTTTAAATTCTCTTTATTAGGTTGATTTCGCCACAGTTGCATTAACCAATTTTGATCTTCTGAGTTAGCTACTTATCAAGCACGAGCTTGGATGGTGCCGCTCATCATACTTTTTTGAACAATGTGTCAATGAATGTCGACTTTATTCGTCTCGAGTCAATGAAAAAACTTTACCCTGGGGAAAAGAAGGGCGCCCTAAACCAAGCCGCTGTTTCTTGCGAGGTGGTTTCCCTTCGGCAGATTCTTCTTTTGATCCTTCATCTTGCTGCTCAATCATCTTCACATCATCGTCATCATCATCATCGTCATCGTCGTCGTCATCATCGTCACATATTGAAATCACAGGAGGATTTGGTTCCACATCGTTTTTCTCATCATCCGTTTCGCTATCGAAATCGATCTCCATGGTAACTTCATTGTTGTTTGATTCATTGTTCGTTGGTGGTATCACTTTTGGTGCCTGAGATGGTCGATGTGAAGTCACCGAATGACCTTCTTCATTGTCCTCATCTTCATTGTCAGTGTCCATGTCATCGCTGTTCATCCGATCGCTATTCAATTCATCCCCTTCATCATCCGATTCTTCTCGAGGAAGCTAAAATATCCATAAAAGTATCATTAATTGCCATGCGCATTCAATCTATACCCATCCAATATACCTGTGATTGTACTTCCTCGCCTCGAAGATCTCTGTGCTTCAATGAACCCATGAAAAAGGCGTCGGATGGCGCATTATTCTCTGTCAATAGCATCTTGACTTGGAAGATAACGATCTCCAGTGACCTCTTCAACGGCGGCACATACGTCGATAGTTGTACATCCTTGATCACCTTGACATGTGAACAAATAATCTACGTAGCACACAAGTCATCATTAGCATAAATCACCTTTCCATTCACACTCATCCTCTCTCTCTTATACAACGTACCTGCAGCGCACGTGTGCTCTTTTGGAAGTCTTTGAGGATATCAACAATCTCATTCTTGTGGAATCGGAATACATTGGTAAAGAAAGGAATCGAGTGCTTGGCAAATTGATCGACAAACGAGCGACCTGTCTTGAGTATCATTCCAAAAAGAGCTCGCTGATCCTTTGTCTTGGTATAGCTTGTGATGTGGCCAAAGATTTTGACAATCTGCGAATTTTGGACAAGTATCACCGATGCATCCTGATCCGTTTCTTGAAGAAGGTGCAATGCTTTGACAGTTTGGTTGATCATGGCCTATAAAGGAGATGGTATCGGTTTCAGCGCACATCCACACATGTTAACTAGTCACCATCATACCTGATAATAAGAAAGCACGGTGTCTGTTCGAAGCAATGGATGCTCTTCAAGGCTTCCGTTCTCCTCAAAGGATTCCAATACATTGTTCACATAATCGTGCAACGTAGACAATGGGTCCTGATCCAATTCAATGGCCTGTTCCAATAGGTACGGGATCTCTTTCTATTTTGGGTATCTTAGTAACCTAGCAACAACAACTTGCCTTTTTTCCTATCCCCCTTTTTTACCTTGATATTACGCCAATCAAACCAATCTTCCTTCAAAATGCCTGTGACAACGCCGTGTGCATTCGATCTTAATGCATCACCAGCTCCAGAAAGCTCCTTGATGCGCATGAGTGTTTTGAAGAGTATCACTGCCGTAGTTGCCTCTGGCATATTATCCGAAAAGCGTGCAAGGTACTTGAAAGCTTCTTGTGCCTTTGTCGTGAAGGATTGTGATTGTGTGTTCTCAACAGCAAGTCGATCGGCGAGTGCGCCAAAAACGGCCTGTAATTGAAACCAAATGGCATTAGCTGATTGTATCATCCGAACCATCCATCCAACTCACCTCCAAGATGTTTTGATTTTCAGGGTTACCAATGTCAGGCCAAGAAAATAGCTTGTAGATGATATTGAAGATATTCGCTGCACATTGGACAATAGGCTCAGCACCCTGTACAATGATATTAGATCATCGGCATAAAAGAAACTATGGTCATTTGACTTACAGAATTGAATCTCCCCGATTGAGTATCCTAAGCACACAATGAAACGATCAGTCAGCTATCCTTGCGCTGTATCAAATGGCAATGGTAGCGTACCTGTAATTGAATATCTTCATACAAGTTCTCGAGTCGTTGTAGGATGGTTGGAAGGTGTACGACGACTTGCTTCAACAGATCATGTGAATTGAGCCTGAGCAAATATGATGCTTGATTCTGGTAGCGTTGCTTATCATCGGTGGCCTTCTTTTTGCCGAATGGATTGGTAGGCGCTGGCACAATTTTCTTTTCAAGCTTGTTGTACAGATCCTTGAGGATGTAATTGACCTCGTCGTACTACATTACGCAACATGTTAGCTAGGATTGCCATTTTTCCCTTGTACCCTTGAATCATCTTACCTCGAGATTTTCCTGATCATTGTCATTCTGCTCGAGGATAGCAATCACGTCCACCTAAGTATTGATGTCAATTAATAAGATGCTCTCAAAAGGTGGAAGGCCGACTCACATTAAGAGCTCGCATGAAAGGTCTCAAAGAGTTGACAGAGTCAAAAGATGGGGTATTCGTGCTTGTCTTCTTCAAAGCTGGTTTTGAATCAACATCGGATGCATCAGGTACTGGAGAACGAGGCGTGCTAGACTTTACAAGGTATAAGTTACCATACCCAATGCTTAAATTTGCTGTTGCTTACCGAGCTAATGCTGTGCAATGATCGCATGCTATCTTTTCCTTCCATATTGGACATTGAATGGAACTCCAAAGGCGTGTAAGTGCCCATCGCTTTGATGAATTCTTCCAGCAAGGCTTCAAATGACAAGACATTCTTGATGCGCATAATCAGCTTGCTGTGGTCATCTTCATCCTCGCTCCGGCAAAAGGCGTTCAATAGCTCTCGTAGCCTAGGATAATGTCCATCAGGATGACTGGCTCAAAATATGGAATGGACACGACTCACCAATTGATTGTGTAAAACAGCATGTCGCACGCATTTTGCATCTCATCGGGCGGCAAATCTTGGATCAACTCCTTTGGACAAAAATCAGCACCTCATTACCTAATCCATAGGCACCACATACCTGTACATCATCTTCATCCCATTTGAATAAGATAACACCGCATCCTAGTAACGCATCGATCTCGCTCAAATCATTGTTGTTGTTCACTCTCTCGTAGGTTTGTATCAAGTTGAAGATGGGACATAGCGTGAGCATCAGCCTCCGTTTTTGCCGTTCATCTGAAGAGCACACGATTGGATAAAGGCCAATAAGAATAGAACCTTCCTCATCCTCATCCTATGATAATCATCATGCTTAGCTGACCATTCTCTCAAACGTATCAATTACAACGTACCTCGCCATTCAAGTTGATTTGATTTTGCGGTTTGAGGCATAGGTCCGATCGTTTGCTCTTGTCCTTGATCACTTGTTCCCCTGAGTCAGCGTCCACAACGTAATCTTCGGTGAAGCAAGTTGTAAAATTCTCCTTGATCCATAACTGCAATCGCTTGTCCAAATCATCGTATTCGACCATATATGCAAGTTCATCATACATGAGTGCCAGACAAACCTATCCATGCATGTTAATCATTGGTCCATCCAACGTGTGATTTGAACTTACCGGGTATTCGGCACAATTACGCATGATCATTTGGAGCATTTCAATGGATTGACGTAACAAAGGATGTCGATTGGGTTGCTCAATGGATAGCCTGCCTAGTAACCACCATTATCAATTTGAGCTTTTTCTTCCATAGTAGAACTTACTTTGAGTACTTGATTCTGCAGCTGAGCTGGCATTGCAAAGGGCATCCGATCCAAGAACCTTGATAACGGCTAGGCACCCCACCACGCCAATCTTTTTGTACTTTTCACGTGGATTTGACAGCTGCTTGCGAATCACAATCTGAATCTCGGACCAAAGACTGGAATGGCTGCCGTCATTGTCTTTATCTGATGACTATTTATGATGATTGTAAGAGCACGGATATCATATGGGAATAAGCTTTGCGCACTCACCGTTAATGCAAGCAAGCTGAAGATATTAAAAAGCGTCCTGATTTGCGATAGCGATAGGTTGTCCAAGTAATCGAGAATGCCTTTGATGAAAACGTCGTATACTGCCATATTGTTGACATCGGTTTCGGCAAGATGGAGGAGAACATCGAGAGCAGCGTCCATTTCTGCTACGTAAAAACTGGGTTAAGGTGATATCTCAATATGGATGTTGTGGTAGCTGTTCATGGTAAAGAGGAAAAAGGATATTGAACCACTGCCAATGTGGGTGACAAGGGAGCCAACAATTTCCTATAGTCTGTGTCAATATAAAACGTGGATGAGTAGCACAACCAACATACCTGGCGATGATAAGCGTCACTGGATTTGAAGGCATTGATATAAAGGGCGTTTGAACAAGGAGCGATGACATTGGTTTGCTGTGCGGATCGCAAAAGACTCTCGGCCAGCGATAAAATTGCGTTCCAATAACTAATAAATCCACATGTTGGCTCACTCATCCGCTGATGTCTTTTTTCCATCCAGCTTACCCAGTCAAGCCATCAGCATGATGAAGGATGACATCCTGTAGCAATCGTGCAGTGATCAAACCACCAGTGATCTTTTTCCGAAAGAGAACTTCTGCCTTCTTTTTGGTGGATGTCATGGAATAAAGGATAACCAGCACGAGCACGTCAATAGCCTTGTGTGCATCCTGCATGACATGATCATTTAGTGCCTGTTTTCACCCGCCATCATTTGTGAGGTTCTTACTTTGGTCTCCAATGCGGCTATAGACTTGAACCAAGAATCACAGACATATTTGTGGAATTGAAGGCCATGCTTGATGGATTCTATGTAGACATCTTTGTAAACATCCCATTATCCTTGCACACTTTTCACTCTCACTCACCCAAAATCAATCCTTGTGCAGCGTTGGCTGTGCGTTGCCGAGCATTCTGAGGCCTTTTAAGAGATCGGAAATCGAGCTTCTCTCTGATACCATAAATGACCTATCCAAAGGGTTAATCATCATCGCTACAGGATCCCACGTTGACATACCAAGTCGATTGTATTCGGTGATACAGTTTGTAAAAGAAACTTGAGGATAACAGCAAGGTCGTCTTGTTCAGCTTGTTCCAATCGGTCCAACACTGTATCTCGCACATCTTCCTATAGATTGGCATTAGCCATGTGTATGCGTAATACCAAACACCATCCTACAAGTCTTACCAAGCTTTCCGAATGCGATGTGAGATTCGATAATGCGTCAAGGATGGGTACAGTCAACTCGGAATTCTCGTTCATAAGCTCTTTCAAATACACCACCATAGCCTATTCAATGATCCTTTGTCAGCATCTTGTCGTTGGCCAGCAAATGTATAATTACCTTGTGTTCGGTATCATTGATAATGTCTGGTAGTGAAGTGATGATTTCATGTTGGATAACAGGAGGCGTAATGTGAATGATCTTTACAAGAGAAAAGATTGTCAATATCAGAAGGCAGGATAAGCGTCATCAGCATTTACCTCGATCAGCTTTCCACTAAGGGCTTGTGGATCAACGATGTATTCGGACCATCTTAATTGGTGTAGGATAAGGCGTGCAGTACATGTGCTCGATTGGCTGTATACATGAATGCGTAATGCTGTGAGTAAATCCATGCATTTGATTTGGTCGTGTAACATGCATCATTGTTGTCACTCACTCGTTTTCCAGCTCGTCATAAAACTCGGGCAATCTTTCCAATAAGTAACCGATAAGATCCTTTTGAAGAATATCCACTTGTAGTAATGTCTTTGCAACGCTATCGAATGAGGTGCTCCTGGTAAAAAGAGGTGGGGGGATGCATGTATCAGGGCCTGATCATCTACTGCTGCTGCTGCGCTTGCGATAATCATGCTTACCGTGTCGATCGACGTGCTTCTTCGGATAACGTTGCTGGTAAGAGGAACCTTCTAAACGTATCCAAGTCTAATAACGTGTCGTTCATGCTCTCAAAGAAGGTCGTCAAGTTGTTGGGGTATTGGGCATCGGAGCGAATCTTGATTGACAGGTCGCGACGAAAGAGCACAGGCTCACAAGCTATTATTGAATTGGCAACCCCATTCAGCACAATGGTGGATAATAAATCGGATGTCGTGCGTACCAAATACTGCTGGGGCGTCATTGTCGTCAACAGCAAGGACACAACCGGAATCTCGTAGTGCTTGAAGGAATGCCGTTTCGACCATGGTTGAACAAGAAGAAGCGCGTAAAGTCAGACGCGTGAATAAACGCGACCTTGGTTCTCCCCCTCCCCCACCACCAATTCACGTGACTTTGGCGCTATCCTTGTGTTGAGCTTTTGCTATTAGATTTACCCCACTCTACCACTACTTGGAAGTTGTAATTTGCCCATACAAAATGCATTATTTATTCTTTAGCTACCCAAAAGGGATGGGATGGATGGATGAGATGTCAATGATGAATAAACACATGCTTGCTATGGCTGGGTTTCCATTCATGCAGTAATATTACTTTTACGTGGTCGGATTTTGACATTGACAGCAGCAACGAGATGCCAAGTGAAATACCTGCAGGGATTTAGTCGATGAGATGCATCATGTATGTACGTGTGTGAGTGTGTGTGTGGTCTTTGCACATGACACATCCACAATCGGACAAGTGCCTTGATTTGGTGTATGTTGTTGTTGTTGCTATAGTGAATGCTTTGCCTGTGTGATACACCCTCATCAATGATGATGATGCACCACACATGAGCGGCCATTAATAAAGTGGGCTGGATCACCACCACTTTGGGATGTCCCTTTCCCTATGTTATATTTATTGCGTAACGTCAATGTATGTTTATCTTTCTCGGGATACACAACCCGGGTTCTCTGCATGCAACGATGTCATTTTGTCATGGATGTGCATCAGGTTGCATGTATGTCCCCAGGTTACGGAAACAAACAACCAGCCACCACGAGGACATGAAAATTCATTATCTCACACCTTGACCATGAAATCGGTAATACATACGCAACTAGGTGCAACAAAGACACACACACAATCACCCACTTTTGTATGTCGACATTTATAGCTTGGCAAAAAAGAAGTTTCCGGCCTTCTTTTCAAGAGCCTTGGTGTCACATCAACTGAGTTATGATCAAGCCACGATTATCCCTCTCAAAGTGGCGGCTGTCTTTTTGGCAGCAAAAGGTGATGCCTTTTCGGGTTAAAATGCCTGCTTTTATATATAAAGCGTGTACCTCTTCTCCGCCTCGCATCTCTTTCATCAACTTTTTTGCCTCTTTTTGAAACTTTTACTCGCCATCATGGAAAAGCAGCAAATCGATCCTCGTGATGGTGAATCTGAAGTAGCCATTATGGGTGACTTACCAAAGCCAATCCAAAGCGAAACGACTACACACGCATCCACCAGCAACTTGCCGTCGTCGTCAGCTTCAACGTCAGATCAAACTTCAAATGATGATGAATCAAAACCAGAACCTACCATCAAGCAAGGTCTTATCAGCATCGTTAAATCATCATGGATCAACCCATTGGTGGTCTTTATCCCTTTTGGCATTGCTAGTCATTTTGTATGGAGTCCCACTGTGACATTTATTCTCAACTTTATTGCCATCGTGCCTCTGGCCAAGTTATTAGGCTTTGCCACTGAGGATATTGCTCTGCGTACGGGCGAGGTAAATTTAACCAAATGAAACCCAACCAATACCAAAACGTAGTACATCATGTTTTATTTCAAACAATGTTGTACACGCACATACACACGAGTGCCACAGCTCACGTTATTTTCTCGGGTCACATCATATAGATCATCGGTGGGTTACTCAACGCCTCTTTCGGTAATGCCGTCGAGTTGATCATTTCAATCATTTCTCTGAGCCAGAACCTGGTGGTGGTGGTCCAGGCTTCCATGTTGGGATCAATTCTTTCCAATTTACTCCTCGTCCTTGGCATGTGTTTCTGGCTTGGCGGTATTCGTTTCAAGGAACAATCCTTTAATCCTATCGTCGCTCAAACGTCCGCATCATTACTTTTTATCGCAACGACCTCCTTGCTCCTTCCAGCAGCATTTTATGCTTCCGTTGGATCTACAGAGTCCGCTGAACAACTCACATCCGATATCCTCAACATTTCAAGAGCCACATCTATCATTCTACTCGTTATTTACTTTGCATTCTTATTCTTTCAGGTAAAATCACATACATCATGGAAACAACATCTTCATCAAAAGTACTCACACATCATCTACCTATATAGCTTAGAACGCACAAGGATTTGGTATGTATACATAAATCATCCATGAGAAGGAAATGAGTCATTTATATTAATCATGAAACAGTTCTTGGCACCTCCTCGTGAAGCTCGCCGTGCATCATACCAGCAACGATCAGGTACAAGCCGAACCATGGAATCCATGTTGATCGCACGAGAACAAGGACTTGAACAACCTGCCCGAGCTGAAGATGATGATGAGGAAGAAGAGGAACCACAAATGCCATTTTGGATGGCTATTGTCCTGTAAGTATGACAAGGAAAACGCATGTGCAGATTTACTCACTTTGGCCAAAGCCTTCTTGTCATCACTGCATTGGTAGCCGTATGTGCCGAATTCCTCGTGTCGGCCATTGAAGATGTGGTGGAGCAGTGGCATATCAGTGAGACCTTTGTCGGTTTGATTCTACTACCCATTGTTGGTAATGGTAAGTACCATACACAATCTTCATGTATGTACCAATAGAGGCTAATTAACCTTGGATGATTAGCTGCCGAGCACGTTACTGCCGTCACTGTTGCCATGAAGAACAAGGTAAGCATGAACAATGACAACAACAAAAAGACATCGATGATGCTCATTGTGCATTCATCCATAGATGGATCTGGCATTGGGTGTGGCTGTCGGAAGCAGCATGCAAATTGCTTTGTTGGTGACACCTCTCATGGTCATCATTGGCTGGGGTATGCAAATCCAAATGAGCTTGCTCTTTAATGTCTTTGAGACCGCGGTGATGCTCATCTCGGTTGTCATGGTCAATTACTTGATGATGGTAAATATGAGAAAACTGGATGCTGGAAGAACCACACAGCTAACAATGCGTGTTACAATAGGATGGCAAGAGCAACTGGCTTGAAGGTTTCATGCTTTTTACGCTATACATCATTTTGGCCATTTGCTTTTATTACTATCCAGATGCAGCAGCAGCAGAACTTGGATCTTAATTCGATATTACACTTAGACTTGTACATACATAATCCCTTTCTATATCTCCTCCAAAATCATATAAAGCAATTTACATTATGTCATACTCACAATGTTGGGGTTCATTGTCTCTTTCAAATGTGCCACGTGGGCTGTTTATTTATATTGCAGCTTGATTTGGTAGCATGCGAATCGGTTGCCGTACATGTAACGCACAACGTCAAGGCAGTGTATTCGGTCCGCCATACATCACCCTTAGTGAATCATGGTATTGAATCCAGCGTATCCCTTTACTTGGGGTTGCCATGCCAACCAGGAGATAATCGGTATCGCATTGAAACATGCTGATAAAACCCAATGCGATGACGGCTATCCATTGTGTATTCATAATCTTCAAGTTGGCGTAATCACGGACCCAAATGATACTTGGGGATCGCCTTGGCTTGTTGCATCCACATGTCTCGATGTAATGGTGAAACACGTCATATACAGCCATCACTTTTGTTTGTTTATGGACATGAATCTCGATCTACGATCATGAAACTACAATAGCTCATCCACGAGTGGCCGTACAGGTTCATCATTATCATAAAGGCATCAAAGGGAGCAAATGCAATGGTATAAAGTATGCTGGAATAGTAGATGATATTGTAGCCAAAAGGATAAAATGGAACTAAAGCAGAACAAGTAAGGGTAGTGTATATGTAATGTAAAACAAGAGGAATAGAGTCGAGTATAGGATGATGAGATGGTGTTGTTGCTATTGTTCTAACAGGCACAAGAGCTGGATTCGGATGCATCAGAGTTGTTGAGATCGACCTTTTGCACTATATCGGGATGAGATGTAAGCACACACCATGTGGCAAATAAGCGCAAATGATCGCCATATCGTGAAAGCACGATTTGCAGCACACACTTACTTTGTTCCTTGCCATCCGCCGATTGCGATTCCATACCAGGTAAGGCTTGTGCGATCCGTCGAAAGAGTGTTTTCACCTAAACAAAACACATCATGTTAAAAACTTGTTGTATAATGCATGTTGCCTGTTGCTGTACTTACATTATGGCCAGCTTTGGCGCTGGTCTCGATAAACATGACGTTGAGCTCCTTGGCTTTCTTCTCTCCTTCTTCCAATGTCACCGTTCTATCGATCCAAAAGTGAGCTATTCAATCCAATTCCATTTGCTTATCATTGATAGGGATACCTCTTGTCATTGAGATCGGTCTTGTTGCCAACAAGGACGATGATGACTTCGTTGCCACGTTCAGCGCGTACATCGGCAATCCACTTTTCTGTGTTCGAAAACGAGTTCCGACCTAGTAAAATGTGCAACCAAAACCAGTTGAGTTTGACTCTGATGGAATAGGTAATGCATTATACTTACTGCTAATGTCATAAACCACCACCGCCACTGAAGAATCACTATGTAATATAAGAATTAGAAGAGTTTCATCATATAGAAGGACGTGTGATAGTTACCGAATGTAGGATGGGATCAAAGAGCGGAAGCGTTCCTAAAAAGAGATGGAGCATTAATACGGGGGTGTATTGGATAAAAGAGCACACAAAATGCAGGGTTAACATGCAAGTGGCTCCTTATACACGCGCGCGCCCAATCCAATCATCCAAGTACCTGTCCTGCCGTATCCCACAATTGAAGGCGCACTGTACGATCTTCAAGGTACATGGTCTTTGAAAGAAAATCGATACCGATCGTTGCCTGAAAGTTACCAGCCCAAAATGTCAGATGCATGATCCATCCCCCCGTTTGATAGAATAAAGGATATGCTTACCTGATACGTATTGTCAAAGGTGTCATACATGAAACGTGTAATGAGTGAGGTCTTGCCAACTACAGAGATGGTGGGGTGGTCAATGCCAAGCATGAGGACCATTGTAAAGAAAGAAAATGACAAGCGAAACGTACCGCTTTGTTCACCCAAGAACACGAGCTTGAACTTTCGTAGGGGATTGCTGAATTCGGGACTTGCCATGGTATGGGAAAGGGTATGAGGCGATGTGATAGAGTGATAGAGTAGAGAGAAAGGGAAGAAAGAAAACTGGAAAGCAAAGAAACCTTGTCGAGGTACCGGGTGTGCTTCTGAGCTGCAATTATGAGTGCTACAGCCTTCGGGCCGGTTCCGCACATGGAAAAGAAAAAAGGAGAGAGAAGCACATATCGAATGCGGATCAACATAAATGAATCATCATATTATTAATAAGAGTTTGATTACTATGAAACGATGGAGAAAAAGAAAAAAGGGAAAGGAAATACGAAATGAGGATATAGATGGACATCGGTAAAAAAGGGTGTGAGTTGTAAATAGTGGTCGTGGTGGTGGTTACTAGGTAAAAGGCCTAGACACACACATACACACACACACACGCACTACGTATGGATGATAATCAGCCTAAAAAACTAGGCATCTGCTATCTGAGCCTGTGCCAATCTCGACTCCAGACTACGTAGGGCTTCCTCCTTGCTCAACAGCTCGGCTCGCTTTTCTTGAATTTCACGCTGCACCTTGAGTTCAATGTCGCGGAGCTGAACCAAGACACTGCATGTAAGCTTACGCACATTCCACAAGCAGGCACTATTTTTACCTTTTCTTCTTCTTTTCGTAGCTGCTCTTCCTTCAGGCGTACGCTTTGGCTACTCATATCTTCAGCATTCAAAGCAGCATCCCTACAAAATGATTTTAGTTAAGGGGGGCCATCAAGGATGTAAAGGGGTTAGTTGAACAAGGGGCAAGCAAAGAGAAAAAAAAGAGTACTTACTCTTGTTCACCACCACTGACGGTACGGCTGAGTTTCTCGGTACGATAGTTCTCATACAAGAAGTCGTGTGTAATCTCCTTTAGGTCTTGTAAATGGGAACTACCAGAACTTGAAGAATTGATATCATTGCTTGGGGGTAAAGGATAGTCGTCCTCAATAGCATAGGGCGTTTATCGACATACCTCAATAGCGCCGATCGCAATCTGGCAAAATCCGAGTGCTGAGGATTGTCCACTATAAGCAGAAACATGGCCAAAACGTAAGCCTCTCTATCTCTCCCCTAATGTTGGACCCCCCGTGTATTGAGTTTATTTACCTTCAACAGCTCCCCAAGGGTATTGGCGACCACGCACTGTACGCCCACCCACATTGATTTCTTCATCACTGCCAATGATAGCAAATGGAAGTAGGGCCCTTAGTTCGCTGTTTTCTTCAACCGTATCCTCGTCATCCTCCTCCACATCATATGGAAAGTTGTAGATGGGAATGTTGTAGTGCTCAATATCCTCCATGATCTACATACTAATGTTAGCTCATCATGCTCCAACAACATCATTTCATGTTTACAACAACTTACCCTGCGTTTGAAATCCTTGAGTTCTTGCGGTGTCAACGAGTCAGCACGTCCCACAACAGGGATTACGTTCACTCTAGGACTCAATCGACGCATCAATTCAATATCAATCTCGCGTAACCTATATTGTGAGTTTGCATAAACATGGCAACTCGAAACATTAAAAAGGCTTTTAAAGCTTACGCATGGCCTGTGGGTGAAATAAAGTATAACAACGCATGTACACGGTTGTCTCGGAAACGAGGATTACGCTTGATACGCGATTCTTCGGCAAGGATATCATCATATTGACGCTCAAGGTATCCCACAATTTCTTGGAAACTAAAATGCAAGGTATGAGCAAGACAAAGGAAAAATCCAAATCAATGCTCCTGTGTTACCATCGCTCGTTGTCAATATTGTCTCCAAATCCAGGCGTATCAACGATGGTGAGTGAGATCCTTAATTGAAAGAGACGTTTGAGTATACATACAAGCACACGTGCTCTCCTTGTCATTTCCCAAAGATATCGCTTAGTCCCATCCCCCTTTTTTTCATCCCTCCTTTTTTACCTAACACCGTCCTCATCCAGCTCTAAAGAGAAAAAGAGTAAGGGTTTAGTAAACCAACACATGCGAGATTGCGATTCTAAGACTCACCAACAGATACAGGCTTGATGGTGATGCCTTCTTCGTTATGGGCTTCTTCTGGATTATCGCACACCTTTTTGGCAAGTACGCCCGAGTTGCACAACGTGTTGACAAATGTTGTGCGGCCTGTACCAGAAGCACCTATAAAAGCAATCATGGGTTAAACATTGGGTCGCCTATTGTAGTTGATCCTACAACATACCAACAACCATCAAAGTGAATTGAAATCCTTTCTTGACATTTTTTCTACGACCGCCTAATCTCTAAGAGAGAGATACTGGCATTATCAGCACCTTTGTTTTACAGCGTATGCGTACATGGATGATCGTCTTACGTGTGCCATGTTGATCTGCTAGTGTATATGACTTGGAGCGTAGCAAAGAAAGAAGAATAAAGAGAGAGAGAGAGAGAGAGAGAGAGAGAAGGGAGAGGAACAAACGAAGAGTCCTCCCGCTCAATGTTGTTGGATTGAAAAAGCCGGAAGGAGAAAAGAAAGGAGGGGAGAACAAGGGGAACACCAAAGACGACAGCTCCTCGCGTGTTGTTGCATCACTTTTTGCAAAGAATATCAATGCCTGTATGTTTGAAATAAGCTGCTGCAAAGTACCATCGCCGGTATTGCTTGCGATAGGGGTGCTTCTTTCATGTATGAGAATGAGTCTTGTACGACAAACACCTCATACACCCACCCACAGAGCTCCTCAATACTCGTACATGCAATACGCAATGATCACCATCATCACCATCATCATCCCTATACACCGTTGACATGATCCCAAAGCATTTAAAAGGGCAAAAGTTATCGCTGTTCATCGTTTACTAGTTAAAGTGTAAGGTGCATATCATCTATGATACCCTATGTATGTATAAACCCATCCCACTACCCAGCAGTAAACGATAGCCCAACCCATCCCACCGCATCTACGTATCACGTGCTTTCATATAAATCCCCATAACACTGCATGCTCATAAAAAGAATTGTTTCGATATGTGTGAGTCAACAAAATGTGTGGATCAATGACACACCTGATTCTACTATCACTTAGTGGGTCTCCCAGAAGCCCTTGTGGTCCTTGACGATCTCTTCTTCCAATTCGGGGAATGGACCAAAGACCTTGATGTCACGAGAACCGGTAGCCAAAATTTCGCGGGTGGTCAACTTCAAGGTGGGGTTTTCCTTGCTACCAGCGGCATCAGTCAACTCGGCAAGCTTTGAACCAGGAAGGCCAAACGCGAGCGTGCCTATGTTTGCCCAATAGCAAGTACCAGTGCACATAGCGCAAGGCTCAACGCTAGTGTACAAGACACACTTTGAGAGGTACTCGGGGCTGAAGTTGGTAGCTATAGATCCCAAAAAAAAAGACGCATAAGCATGTTTATCTTTGATACACGTACAATGAAAACATACCAGCAACACGAGCCAATTCACTCTCGGCATGGAAGACAGGGCCAAAGTTGCATTGTTGCAAGAGAATTTCACCCTCGGGGCTAACAAGAGTGGAGCCGAAAGGATGGTGACCCATGGATCTACCGCGAGCTGCGATATCAATGGTGATACGCAAATGCTTGATCATTTCATCGTGGCTTGGAGTCGACATTTTGTGAATAAAAAAGTTGTGTGTGTGTGTGTGTGTGTATAGTGTCAAAAGAAGCGAAAAGATTCTACCTTTTTATATCCATGAATGTTTTGCGGAGGAACAAAGGAATACCCTGCCCAAAGATTATCTCTGTGCAACTCGAAAACGTATATCTGGGATATATATGAGACGCTATCTCTCTTTTTTATCAGTTAAAGTTTGGTTTCAATACTCAGACCACATTATCTTTTTATCCCATATAGAGCATTTAAAAGGTTGGGGTCCCCAATTCCTTGATGCTAGTAATAGATGAATGATGCATTGGGTTTGAATTATCAATAGTCATTGCAGGGATGATGCCGGAAGAGGTGCCCGAGAAAGAGACATGTCAAATAAATGGGACGTCCGATAAGCCGGAGCAAGAGAGGAGAGGCAAGGTCGGTCAATGTATCCAGACCAAATGTATTCGTCATCGCACTTGCCCTACTTGGTCATATTTTTCCCATGCTATGCATATAGCAACAAGTTGTACACTCCTTGGCATTTGATTTGATTCACCCACTACTTGGTACCCACCCTCACACACACACGAAATCAATGCATGATTTTGAAACATGGAAGGGTCTTACGGAGTAAGTAATCCTGCTTGCTACCACGAAAGCATCATCAAAAAGCTGTTACCAATCCCTAAAACTCATTGATGGACCGAAGGTTCTTTGATTTACTTTATTGAATTGTGTTTGTGTGGAACTATAGACAAGATCATGAGATCATTTACATACTTTCGCGCGCACACACGCACGTATATGTACACCGATAGCTATATTCACACTTGTATCCTTCTCCACGATTCCCAATGATTGGTATCCCGCCATCATTAAGATGAGTCCTTCACACCGCTGTCAAATTCCCTCCGCATCCGATCACCAATAAGAATGACAAGTGATTGCGTTGTATGTTTTTTTTTGGTGCTGCTGAATATAATAGAGATACTAAACAAAGAAGGAGATGTATAATTTCTACATAGACCCTGCGTCTTGTTGCATGGGGGATGGTTCATGCGATTGCTTCGTTGATGGATCTTGTGATTCAGTAGAAGGTGTTGTTGTAGTCATGGAGGTGCTGTTGTTGTTGGTATGATTCGAGGAGGTAGCAGGCTGTTGTTGTTGTTGTTGCTGTTGTTGTGGTGATAATGAAGAATCCACTGATGCAAGACCTCCAGCAGGTGGTTGTGGTTGTACAGGCTCATCCTCTTCATCCATATCATGATCTTCAGGGGGCATCAATGGATCACTTTGAAGTTCTGGGGATGGCATCGCTGATGATTGCATAGGAGAAGACACTGTGGAGTAGTTCTCTGCGCCGGCTAATGCAGCAGCGGCAGCATCTTCAGCAGCAGCAGCTACAGCTTCAGCTTCATTGTCAACAGGTTCAGAGGATGTTGCATTGGCGTTGATGTTGCTTGATGATGTTGCCTCATTGTATGATTTCATAGCCACTTCATATTCATCCATCTCCTTTTTGTACATGTCGTAGTATTTCTATCATCACACACAAAGGACGCCAACCAGTCAATCCATTTGCACACACACACACACCACATGATCCTACCTCCCTCACCCCTCCCTAATATGTACCTGCTTTTCTTCTCGTGTCAAGCCTTTCCATTTTTGACCCAATAGTTTGGTGACATCGCCCAAGCTTTCTTGAGGAAAAGCATCCTTCACCTTGTCACGCTCCAAACGACAAAATAAGAAAAAGACATTGCCAGGTCCTTTGGGTGCATTGGGATCCTTCTTCTTTCTGGGCGTCTTTTCTCCTGGTATTCGGCCACGTCTGCCACGATGATGATGATGATGATGAGGATGGTGCTGGTAGCGGAAATTCTACATGGCGACTTTTATAAGCAACATACACCCTTGTACCATGTCATTGTATCATTACTTACCACGTCTCCATCATGCGAAAGCATATCCGATACGCCATCAGAATGTTCACTATCACGACCATGCTGTGTCTTATCCATACGCTCCAAGAGAAAGCTATCTCATATCTATCAGCATAAAGTGGTACGTGTACAAAGCAAAAAAGGGTAGCGACCACCTACGTTCGTTCAAGTCGTAGCCTGTTGATGCTCTTTCGTGCCTTGTAGATCCTTATATGCAGTGCATCGTTCTCCTAGAAGTAGTCATGATGGGGTGAATTGGGATGAGGTCTAAGATTAGCGTGGCATAAACGTACGTCTTCGATTTGTCTGATCCGTCGTTTGAGTTCTTTGTACTTTGTCTTATACTTGTCTGTTGTGGTATGGGGAGTGAGTCGCTTGTTATGTGGTGTGCATGAGAGAGATGAATCATACACGTACCTTCAGCCATGGGACAAAAGAAAGGAGCAAGTCGTGAAAAACAAAGAGGGACTTGACTGTTGGTGGATGCATATAAAGTAACACCATATCCTTTAGGTCCGCATAGTGTCTCCTAATCAAACAAGCGTTCCTCGTATGAATAAACGTCAATCCATATCACATGTCACCTGCATCATCCCCATTCCATCACCACCCTCTCATATCCTCATTTCATGTAAACCATTGCTATCAGAGACATCCATACCATCTCCCAGCAATCATCGATAAAGAGCTACAAGCATGAGGTTACCAGCAATTCCGAATTTGGTTGCTCTTGTTGACCACCATCTTTCTTTGTGTACAAACACCAACACCTGGGTGACAAGCTGTGGTCTTTGCTTTTATAAAAGGCATCTTGAGGATATAGGTTATGAAGCCTGTATTCACCCTTTACCACCGCTAGCTACTACTACAATATTATCATTGAGACCTTCATCATGGTTCATAATAAAGAAACATCGCATTGTTTGGGCATATGGCATAGTAGATGGGATACAGCAGTATTAGGAAAATAAAGAAGAGGTAATGTGCGTGCTTTCTTTTCTAGGGATGGAAACCAAGTATGTAGAACGAAGCTACGAAGATTCATCTTGATCACCGTTATTCGATGAATGCGAAAGGGTCCTGAGCACTGAACCACCTTGACCCTTCACTTGGACCTTGAGCCTTTCTTCAGACCATCCACAAGTAAATGAGCTGTTTTGGTTAGTGACGGCATGTCAAATTTATTGGTTGTTCAGGGTTTACCTTTATAAAGATGATCTTTTCAATGCATTTGCGAAGATCATGCAACGTTTGGTGAGAATGTGGGATGGGAAGCGAGCCAATTCGTTGCGAAGTATAAAGGCCAGCTGCAGTGATCTTGTCAATCATCATCTCGCCTTCAAGTCCAGTTGCTTGGAATGTAGGCACCAGCAATCGTTTGAGCTCTTTACGGTGAATGTCACTCTTGATGCTAATGATGTCGAAAATCACTTTGGCTTCCCCGAAGCACTTTCCGATGGTCTTGATAAAACTTCATATCGCCTTGACTGCAATTGGCGTATTCCCCATTCAACATGTCGCACTCGCTGCCATCGTAACTGGCGAGCACCCTCATATCGACCTTGTCGCCCATGAGGTTATCTTCATTGTCACCGTTGCCATCTTTACGTGCTTCTGCTGAAGCGGGCGAAGCTGTTTCACCCCTAAAAAATCGTACGTCAGCACACAAGCTAATACACATGATACATCAAGCTACTTACCATCTTATAATATGTATGAAGATTGCTTCTCTGAGACTGCTTCGGGATAACGGGTCCCAAAACCAATACAATCAATTTGTAACTTGGCTTTTGGAAGAGTACAGCAGTGGTCCCGAAATTTTTGCCACCTCAGTAAGGTTCGACGACACCATCCGCTGTCATGTACACGTCAATCGTATCCTGGTATGTTTCCCACCTTGGGTCTTTCCACACTTCCAGACATACACATGCTGTTGAAAAAACCAGGTTTCACTATATAAAAGACGAAGCCTTAATGTTAACGTGAGATGTATAAGAGGAGATGATGATGATACTTACAAATGGGCAGCATAGAAATTGAAATAAGACTCATGGCTTGTAAGAGCATGCTTGCGTTGTTGTTCGAGCAAACATTTTTCTTCGACTTGCTAGCTCGCGTCTTCAGCGATAGACTCATGTCCCCAACAACGTCCTCAACTTTTCTATAGAACGAGACCACCTTCGGCTTCAAGAGGCGCAAAGTAACGTGCCATCTTTGGGTGGTGATTCACTCCCAAAAACACATCAACGGCTTCTTTGGATGATATATGTAGATGAAAGGGAGGATGATAGTGTTGGTGACAACAGCCTTGTTTTTATGTATGGGGGCGTGGTTGAATGATACATGTAGATGAAAGAGACGATGATAATGTTGGTGACAACAGCCTTTGCCTTTATGTATGCGGGCGTGGGAACACCATGATTGATTGCACTACCTGATAAATATGGGCCAAACATCCAAAAATTGAATTACTGGCAAGAGAAGGATTGGAACATCAATAACTGATAACTCCGTGACGATTGTCTTTTTGCATCAGGGACCCTGTGGTGTCTTTGTGCCATCATGCAGTGGTCCAAAAGAACAAAGAAAATGACCACAACAACAATCAGCACGTGTACCAGCTCAAGTCAACAAGTTTACAAAGATCATCCTCCGTGATACATACATAAATTCGGCTTCTCAGATATAAGAAATCAACGACATGTAAAGTTGTAAGATGTGATGAGCGGCAAGCCGACAACATCATGTTGGGAATGTTTGGCAATGCTTATCCATGCAGCAGGTTCGACCAAATTAAGGCAGCAAAAGGCAAACCAATCATCCATTCTATCACTTGCTGTATTCATATACGCAATAAAGCGTCCAAAGGATTGAGATGCAACATTAAAGGGCTGTCATGATAAGAGCATAGCTATCTTTATCTTTTGCTTTTTTGTTTCAACGTATTCAATGCTTTGTAATACACTACTAATTAATGGCAACAGCTACACCATTAGCATCCACAAACGATCCATGCAACGTCAAGGCATTAAAGTCTCCAAGAGTGGCACGACCCATTTCTTGCATCGATTGTGCATCCAACACCAACAAAAAGCATGATTCACTGCCATCCTCGGTTGTCTTGTTGACCACGGATAAAATAACACCATCGTCTTCACGGGTTGCATCTGGTTTAGGCACAAATACGGGCTCTGAGCAAGAACATCCAGGTTGATCCCACATCATTGCTGTGCTATCGGGGTGCGTGTTGGAGCCAAGAAACGGGTGATCAAGATCAACTTTGATGAGGCCATTCACAACGGCACCTGCAGCATAAGAAGGAGCATAGCGTGACTCACAAACACCATAAAGGAAGCGATACTTTGAGAGGTTGTATTGTTCGTTGAATCGAGGTAATTCGACGTCATGGGCCAAAACGGTGTAAGAAGCAACACGACGCTTATTGTACTCGAGCATCCCTGAAAACAAATATCCGCCTGTCAAATTTCCCGGTGACCATGCATTCTGATTCTCATCGCTGCGAGGCACTTGTCCAAGTCGATATCTACGCACTTGAGCTGGTGCAATCTTGTTTCCAGGTTTGCCTTGTGCCTTCTTTTTGACCACAAATCGTACAGGTTTGACCTTGCTCTCATTGACCTTGCCACCAGGTGCTGCTTTTCCAAGCTCAAAGCTGGCATCCACAATATCGGTATTCTCATACATGCAATAATCCAAATAGATGACTCGCTCCTTTTCTCCACCTGGAAGTAACACCTCTTCATCCCATGCATTGGCTGCATGAAATCCAAAGCATGGATCCGCTTCGTATGTTGCTACATGTCGACCCGTGTGCCGATCAATCACGTGGAATAGTGTGCGTCGATTTTCTTCCCAATGAAATGTTTGATATGCATTCGAGTAATAAATGGCTGCCATCCCGCCAAATCCATAGTAGTAGGGGAAGTTGGGAACAATGATGTAGTTCTTGGTCATGTTGAATGAATGAATGTATGATGGCTTTAGCACCTCCATTGTCTTCCATGCACCTAAATGCCTCCATATGGGCTCATGCACCGTTGTTGTAGGTGGTGGCATTTCATCCGAGTCGGGTGAGAATGGCTTGACAGTAAATGTCTGGAAACTAGGGATAGGACCAAGGCGCACCATAAAGTTGACGTATTCATTCGTATCCTTATCATATTGATGATGCGAGGCACATAGCATTCCCCAAAGCTTCTTGTCCATATGAGCATACGTAAACAGCTTGAGTGGTTCTATTCAATCGCTTTGATGATTAGCCCATTGTCATCCTTCTTTTTTTTTTCAAAGACGCTACTTACTCAATGTATCCTTATCCACCAATTGTAATGTGTTTGCATCCCGCTTGACAACCACGGCATCACCACGCTTAACACCAGTCTCCCTTTCGAGTCGTGGGCCAATAGGAAAATTGGGTGTGATGGTGACATTGACCAAGTCATATTCTGGATCCTCCTCGTGCTTGCGCATGGTGTCATTGAATTCCATGATATGGTGAAAGAATGTTTGCATACGACCAAAAATCGTTTTGCAAGGATCAGGGCCAAAGGTGAGTAGTGTCTTGTCGTCGTTACGGATACGGTCTTCGAGCCCATGTGATGTGTGCCTGGATGTGTAATGGACCTTTTGTGTTTCACCTGACACCTCGAAACGATGCAACATGGCAAGACCATCAAATGGATGACCGATGTGGTGCGTGTCGCCATTATCCATCAATACATTGTACCTTCCGGATCCTTTTTTGTTTCAAATGTTTTAGTGACATGTTCCATTGGCAGTAGTGAATAAAACATACCTGAACGATAAAGTACACCATTGACCCAGGAAGGAATTATGCCTTGGATCTTGATCTCAATAGGTTTCTCGAAAGCAGGGACGTTGGCAAAACCAAAGGGAGAAGGAGCCGGTTCACCAATGTTGGGGTTGAGCTCTGCAGGCGTTTTCATGTCAAAGAATAAAGAAAAGTGAAAGTAGATGTGTGAGATGGATCTGTCATTTGCCTTTTATGCATCAAGGTAAAGGGTAAAAAAAGGGGGGGGGTGTGATGCCAATTTCATTGTCTTTGGATATACGTACGACATGCATGCATGGGACTTGTTCCTCCCCTGATAACGCTGATACGACACACACATGTTGCTTTCACACAATAGATGGTGGCCTTGATGTCATTGGAGGACGCATATACGTGGCTGAAATAAAGGATGAATGAAAAGCAATAGCAGGAGGAAGGTAGAGTGGAGAAAGAGAGGGGGGGGGAATAAAATGAAAGAAAGACGTGTCCTCAAATACCACAGCTTTTGTGACTCAGACTCATCCAAGCTTCTTCTTCATTTGCTCGTATCTTTTCCATTCTTCCTTCATGTCAAGGCTGCTGTTATGTCCCTTACGAGGCAGAGCACAGTCAATATCATCACCATTCACACGAGGGATCCATACCGGTGAAGCTCTTTCCGCTATTGATGCAAGGTAACACACGTCCATCCATGATGCACCCTTTTTCCATTACAAGGTTCTCAAATGAAGATTTATTTGTTGTCGTGTATCATTTCAAAGACTATCCAATCTCAAGGCGTATGAACTCAAGGATGTGGCTATTCAGTGTGGTATATCAACGAGTGGAAGGAAGAATGAGGTGTGCGATCGCATCAGGCACCGCTTTGCATCGGCCATGAACAGCATTGCACGACATGACACCTTTGAAGCCGATCAATTGGTGCCAACATCGGTTGTATCTCTGGACCTTGGATACCGCAACCTTGCTCATGTACATCTACGGCATGATAACACTATCCTTGCATGGGATCGAATCGACCTTGATATACCCGAAGAGGCTTCTTCATTTCATCCTTCAGTCAGCGCACCCTTTGTCCGTCGATACATTCAATCAAGTCTGGAGCCGTTATTGTTTTGCAAGAAAGATGATGTGGGTGCTGTATTGGTGGAACAACAACGCTATCGTGAAGCTGGTGCTGCTGCGGTGTTGGAAACGACAATCCGTGTCAATTGTGTGGAAGCAATGTTGTGGTACGCTCTGTACGACATGGTCGATCGGCATGATTCGTTACAAACAATCCCTTTGGTGGCCATTCAACGACAAGCGGTGGATCGTGTATGGGCACCTGAGTGGGAAAAATTCATTACACTATCATTGGCAATGTCAAAGAGATCAAAAACGTATCAAAAGAAACAAGCTTGTTCACGTCTTGTGGAGCATTGGTTGCGAGAGAATCAGGTTGTGACATGTCGTGATACGCAAATCAAGGATGGATTCTTTCAACAAGGGAAAAAGGATGACTTGAGTGATTGTCTTTTACAAGCCATGACCTGGTATCAATGGCGACGATTCATGGTCGACTATATTCGAGATACTTTATCAATACCATGAACACGATAACAGCATATCATCATCATAGACGTACAACCCTATATCATTTAATACACTTATTCACAATACCGCATGTTTCATTGTTATCTACATATCACTGCGTGCATGGGTATCACACGTGGATTACATTATTATGTCTATTATGGTGGTGGTGATGGATGGTTTAATAATACTCTTCAGGCCCGTTATACTCCTCACAGATAAAACACCAGCAAAATGCGATTGTTAGGCTATAATAGCGATGTATGTGAGCATCATGTATGAAGAATTATGGATACGTTCAAACACATACCAGGCTATACTGTCACCCCAACAAGTGGATGGATTTGCAGCAAAGGGTGCATGAGGTGGTGCTGCTGGTGGAGGTTTACCTGTAACTGATGGAATAGGTTTTGAACCTGGCGGCGGTTTTGGGAGAGGTGGAGGAGGTGGTGGTGGACCCATATGAGCTTGTATTAAAGGATCCATGGATGATATACTGTATGGAGTCATAGTACTCATGGGTGGAGTGGGGATTGCTGCCGGTGGTGGAGGAGGTGGCATAGGTGGTGGACAACCCGGTGGAAATGATGGGTACATTTTGGTGGTCGACTTGAAGAAGATAAAGTGTACGTTGATGAATAGTAAAAAAAGAGAAAGGTGTGCTGTGGAGGATGATGCTGCGTCTATATACGAGAACCAGCAGCAGCAGCGGCACCTACCTTTACCCAACCTACAAAAGGAAGGGATACCACTTTGCACATGACAGCTTGTATCCTGTAAACAAAATGATGATGATGGCATACCCGTGTGAATATGTTTACAGCTCTAATTTGCTCATACAATTGAACATGCACTCTGGCTTTGTTCCTATGACAAGGTACATTTTTTTATTTCAACGTCGGAGCCCTCTCCGCATCCCACAGCGCCGCTTTTCTTTTGCTCTTGGTTGCTGATCTAGTGACCTTGTTCAATTGTCGCAGTGGTACCTCCTGCTGCCGGGTCATCACACACAAACATAAGCCAGCCGTAGAAAAAAAAGCCCACGATAACGCGTACGATCCTTTATTTGTATAACAAGTCAACGAGATTTGTGTATATCATAACAACAGCATTATTCAGGAACAGGCGATCATAATCTTCCCTCACACTATCCATGCCAAACGTGGTCATAAATACCTTGTTGTTGTTGTCTACTATCTTCCATATTTCATCATCATGGCCATTATTGTTCTGATACCATTGCCGTTCTCATGAGCTCTTTCGGAATACTTGTTTAGACTAATCTCTCCAACCATTGTAACACCCCTCATCTCATATGATGCTCCTTTTCGCGTCGGGGAGGAATAGTAAAGAATATCAAATGACATCAACAATGATGCAATCACGTGGTCTACAAGTGAATGATGATTACTTCCCAGCCAACCATTTCTCTCATGTAATGGAACAACGAAGATCTAATAAACTGCCACAACGTGTATTTAGATTCATAAACCTTAACTGATCCACAAGTATGATAAAGTTATTTTCAACAACAACCTTCATCCAAGGTATCTTGCGTATCCTTCCTTCGATGCCTAATGGCCACAAGAAATGATCCATACATAGCCATGTTCAGCTCTATGCTGAAGAGTGGAAATTGAATACAATGCATTGTGTGGGCCAAAGCAAGCTTGCTTAAAGGCATGTCAAGGCATTGATGATAGGTGTCCCAAAGCAGTAGTCAATCATCTACAGCACAAGGACAACCTCGTAAAAGGCAAGAGGCAAATAACAACGGTATCATGGCAACGATCCAAATCAATGTATTATTGTGTTTCATGCTTAGGAAAGTATTACAGGGTATCTCCATAATAGTACGGTGCATTGATCGGAATGCGCAATTTAGGTTGTGTGGGAGGGAGTTGGGACGACAGCCTTTCCTTTTCTTGCAAATCGTTACCATGGGCGACAATGGGTAATGTCTCTATCTCTTCAACTCAATAGTGACTCCAACCATTCAAGGCTAATAACATACTCTCACAGATTGACTCAAGACGACTTTCGTAAATTGCTGCAAACGCCTCGACCAGGAGCATCCACCAACAACGAGACACCTCAATTCAAAGCACCTCCTCCAAAGACGCCGTAAGTGACCATTTATCAGCATGTCAAGGTGGATCAACTTACGATCTGGTTCGTATACATAGAAGGAATACGGGTGCAGTGTTTGCACAGCCTCATTCAGTGCGTAAGAAACGACCCAAACCAACAGCACCACCAGCAACACCATCGAATTATCGTGATCGAGCAGCTGAACGACGTGCCAACGAGACGCAGGATGAGGGATCAACAGAAGATTTGTTACAGCCACGTGAGCAGGATGAGACATTGGATGCCAAAGAAGTATATGAACAATCGAAATATCTTGGAGGAGATGTGGAGCATACGCATCTTGTAAAGGGTCTCGATTACAGTTTATTGGAACGTGTTCGCACCGATTTGAACAACAAAGCAGCACAAGCAGAAGCACTTTTGGAGCAACAACAAGAAGAAGAGGAGGAAGAAGAGGAGGAAGAAGAAGAGGATGATCCAACAGTGGAAAAGAATCAAGAAATCGATGAAGCTTTGAGCAAGATTGGAAAGCAAGAGCAAGTCAAGGTGCACACTCTTTTGGCCAAGAACATTGCCCACTTTTTCAAGCAGAGTCAAGTTAAGCGATCGACGGACTTGTTTATGCCCGGGCGTATGGCGTATGTCTTTGAGATGGCGGATCCAGTGGGTCATTACAATGATGCCTTTGAACAACCAACATCCATCACACGCAGCAAAGCAGATACTGTACGACGACAGAGCGATCTTCAGGCTGAGACGGAGCTCGTTATACGCAAGATATCAGCAATCATGCGCAAGGAGAACAACAATAATAGCACATCAGAGACCAAAGAGACACCAAAATCAACCACCAAAGCAACTGAAAAGAAAAAGGAGGCACCAGTAGTTACATTCGATGGCGATATTTTTGCTGATGTCGGTCGTGATTATGAGTTGGATGAATCCTCGTTACAGAAAGCACAATCATCATCATCACCATCGTCATCACCACCACCGCCAGCAGCAGAAACCACTACCAACAACAAGAGCAATTACTTTACTGGATTGATGCATGAACAAGAGGAAGAAGAAGACACTACTACAGCTGATGTTGATATGAAAGAAGTATCCAATTTACTATCTCAGGCAACAAAACGCGAGTCTTCCTCTGCCGCATCTTCTTCCAGCACAGAGCGTGATGGTGTCAAGCGACCTAAATTCGCACACGAGCAAATGGATGTGGATGCAGCTGATATTGACATGTATGGATTGGGTTCAGAAGCACTACCGACATCGTTTGAGGAACGTCGACGTACGGTTGCCTACGAGTCGGGTGAAGAGGAGGGTGATGCTGCTGCCACATCATTGATCGATCAAGGCACTCACAGGAACAAAAAGGCGCAGCTCACACGATGGGACTTTGATGATGAGGAACAATGGCAAAAATACAAGGATTCAGTCGAGATTCAACCCAAGAGCGTGTCTCAATTTGGTGTGAAATTAGGCGATGGCAGGAAACGAAATCGTGAACAACGCCGTGGCATGTCCGAAAAACAAAAGCTGAATCGTGAATACCAAATGGTCAAGAACATCATGGATAAAAAGTATGGCAAGAAATAACATTTTGTCCCCTGCATTAAGATGCTTTTAATTAAGATTGGTACCCTGCATAAACAAATTCATAATAAACAACCCACACACTCCACTATCATTATCATTATCATTATCCCTGCATTATCCACGCATGTTGAAGAGCATCTTTGGCTGTCAGCCGCTTGGCAGGATCCCATTGTATGCATCGATCAATAAAGTCGTTGAATTGCTTATCCGAAGAGCCCAATACTTGTGCTAAGGTCTTTGAGCCCGGTCGTTGGTATCGTTTGCCATTGTTGCTGGCTGGTATCTTTGGGTTACCATGGACATCTAGTAATAGACAAGTAAGCATCATTGGCTTTAGCCAATATGGTCCATCCCATACCGAAGAAATGTTGACGACGTGATGCTCCTTCTAATAAGCACTTGTCGGGTATCCCTTGGATCTCCATGATATACGCAATCTGCTCTTGTTCAGTGTTTCCAGAAAAGAGTGGGTTTCCTGTACAATGAAAGCGCCACACATCGTAAGATAGCGTGTCCATCATTCAATCCACGAGATAGTTACCTGTATGCAACTCGGCTAGAATGCATCCCAAGCTCCACATGTCAATGGCTGTCGTATAGGCGATTCCCAGCATCACCTCGGGTGCCCGGTAAAACCGACTTTGGATATAGGTGTAAACTGTTGCAGAGAGTTTGGTGAGTAAGAGTCGATGAGATTCATATTCAATTCTACTTTACCTCTCTTATTCTCGAAACAAGAACCTCCAAAGTCAATCACCTTGACGGCACTCCTCGTAGGATCAAGCAAGAGCACATTCTAATCATGAGAAAAAAGATGGTCAGCTCTCCTTCTCGCCTTGATGACCTGATAATGTCCTTACCTCGGGCTTCAAATCACAATGGATCAAACCATGCTCATGCAATAAGACCAATGAATCCAACACCTGAGAAGCAAATCTGAAATGGCATATCAGCAAAAATGCCAACAAAGGGCCAATGATGACCTACCTGCGTATCAAGCCCATCTTCAAACCACGGAATTGATTATCCTTGAGAAGATCATAAAGATTGATGCTGAGGCATTCGAATGTGATACAAAGATGTTTCCGGAAATAAAAGTGATCGAGCATGCGTACATTGTGGTGTTTATCTTGTGGATCCTAAAACAAAAATGAGCAACCTGGTCACCCTACATAGCAGCGTTGTTCTATGTGTCCACTCACCCATCGCACGATATCTGCCAGCACATTGATCTCTACCACTGCTTGTGTGTGCACCCTCTTATCATTGCGAATGATCTTGACAGCCACCATATGTCCAATCTTGTGGTCAAAGCACCGTACAACTTGACCGAAAGCACCTGATCCCAATACATCCAAGACCTCATAGCGATACGCCAAATGATCTCGCATTGTCAATCGATAGTTGCCTTGATCGTCATCGAAACCATAGTTGTGATTAGGCTGTCGTGGCGCTGCTTTATGTTTGCGAGCATGATGGCCAACGAAAAACACCTGAGGATATTCGAGGATCTCCTTGCGTTCGTAGCTGGTCAATTTTGCATGATGGAGTTTAAGTGCAGCTATACATTGGAATGAATAACGTTTCCTTGATCGACGTTTCCCATCAAATTACCTTGGTGGCTCATTGCTACACGAATGCCTTGTTCCTTTTCACGAATATAGGTGGCATGATCATCTTGTTCTTCATCATCTCGACCTGCAACCACCAAGCCAGCCATCCCTTCTCTAGCACTTGCTGTGGTGCTGGTGCTAGTACTGGTACATGGATCACCACCACTGCTACTGCTGTTGTTGTTGTTGTTGCCATACTGAATGGGTTGCTGTATCATGCCATGCTGACTCGTTCTCTTGGTATAGGAAGATGTACTTTTGGTGCTGCAAGCATCCATGAGGTCACGCCGAGACGCTTGTGTCGTTGGTATCCTTGTCGCTGGTGGTGACGGTTTCGAAGCGGCAGCCGTTGGAATGGTCTCATGTGCCTTGTTGATGGTTGCTTTTGAAATAGGAACTGGTATACGAGTGGGCTTGACTGATTCCTTGGATGGAACTACAATTGTGGAAATGGCAGCTGCTGGTTGTTGTTGTTGTTGTTGTTGTGGATGGAAGACAGTGGAAATCTTGTGTTCTCAAAGAAAGGAAGAATAAATAAAGTGCTCGAATGGAACGAGATGCAACGATATGCGTACCCTGCCTCGCTTTCGTTCTCTATCGGTGAGGGAACAGTGCTTGTGCTTTTGCGATGCTGGCTTTGGTGGTTGCATACAAAGAAGAGGACATAGCGACTAGTGAAAACACGTGTGAAAAGAAAATGACAGCGTTCCTGTGCCTATACGTACACCCACACATCCACCCACACATACATACATACACAAAGACATCATTGGATCCATTCATCTATGCAAAGGGACCCTGATTGTATAAACAAGGTAAGCTGTATGTCTATGCTACTATCAGCTGTGCTGTTGCATACCTTATGCAAGTATCCTATATGCATAGTGTAATAATGAAATGGATCTACCCTTGGGAATTGATACCCATTGCTGCACAAGGAGGATAGACCAACCAGGCCAAACCAAAATACCCTCTCTCTTGCTAAATGTCGATTGTTGTTATAGAGTAGTATGGTACGTAATCAGCGTTGTTGTAGTACATAAACCCAAGAGTTACTATTCAATGTCCTTTTATTCATTATCTTTTGGATTCTGTCACTTGTGCCGTGGAGTGTAGCACAATGAGCACACAGCACAACCTATGTGCGATGATCACCAACCCCACGTTCTTTGGCGGATTCGCATATTCTCGATCTCTTTACCAGTGTAACATCGTGTGCCAACTTTCATCTGGATCAGGAATGTGTCACCCACCCCACATTTATTCGGACTTGGCTCGAAATAGGAGACAAGGAGCGTCTTTTGGCGATGGCAAGAGTCGTACATTTTGGTATGTAAGAACCTGAGAGCAAAGAAAAGATTAAAGAAGAGCTAAATTCAACACCTACTATGAACCATAATAATGATGTTTTTGGATAGCTTGATAGTAGCTTAATGAATGATTCGAGGTACTACTATCGGATGTTGATGTCAAGAAAGGTTCGTTGCCCCAGGTTTTGATAGCGTTTGTGCGATCCGATAGCCGAGCCGATACTATCTTTTCCCCCCTCACACTGGATTGCTATACTCAAGAAAACTTTAATAACAGGCCTACTCAAAAAGGACACACTGTCAAGATAAGGTGCTCAAAATACTACCCGAACAAATAAATGATCGTCTCACACAAGTGAGTGGCCAAGTGTGCGTGGGTGAATGTTCTCGTTCTTACTTTCTCCCTCCAACAACCCCTTGCTGGTTTTCACCTTTTCACTACTCCTAGGATGCGTTTTGGCTCTTCTCTTTTTCCCCACTCTCCCCCCCCTTATGAATCATCACTTGCTGATCTTATATATATGATCCTTCACCACATACACCACAACTACATATAAGCACGAGTACAAAGTACCATACGCAATTTGTTTTTCTCATATCCTCGATTTGATAATGGACCACTGAAAATGAAGTACAGTAAACATAGGCGACTCTAAATACAAATAAACCTGCAATGCTTTGCGGAACTAACTTGAGGATACTTTACCCTTTGTATGCTGCTTTCCCGCCTTTCTCTTTTTGAGGTCTCATCCCATCGAACAGCGTCATCTTCACACGCTCAACGCCTATCTCTTTATATGCATGCTATTGCACAAAACATAGTGTGATATCGGGTGATAGCATTGTTTTTCATCAAGGAATTGACTGCATGTTTACCTGGTGCCAATTCAGGGACGACATTTACCGGAGCGCTGTTCCGAGCACTCCGGTAATCTTGAAAAGTTTAGGCTGTGCGTTAAAGAAAATGAGAATCCATGGAATAATGCAGCATCTGATGCTGTAGTATATATCTTGTACACCAACCCCCCTTTGAAAATGGGTAATTTAATATTGGATACCACCTGCTTGGGCGGCTTTTTCTTTAGTGGCAATCACAATGGACACATGAATCGATTTGATCCGTCAACAAAGGAGGTCTCAAGGATAATGAAGTGTGTTGTGTTACCCAATCTCCTCACCCCCCAAACTTTCCATTATCGCTTGCCGTTGCCATGGATCTTACCCAAGTTGCCACGGGCAACCACCGCTTTTGGTTGCATGGCCTGCAATTAAGCTGGATCGTCCTCCCGCCCATGTGCTCAACTCCCTAATCCAAAGCAAAAGGTGCTCACACAAATGATGTATATATATTTCGATAAGCATCTTTCCCTTCCTCAATTGGTGTTATTCTTCTTTTGGAGCAAGAGGGTTTCTCTGTATTTATAACCTTTCCTTTCTTTTCTTTTCACTCTACTACTATTACTACGCAATCATCGATTTATAAAAACAACAACAAGACCATTTCTTTCCTTTTCTCGCCTTCTTCTCTATCTACGTTCCATGTCTTTTTCATCACCTAGCTCGTCTCATCACGCCACCAATTTGCAATGTATCCTTGGTGAAGAGAGTCGTTTGCACTATGCTGTGATGCATAAAAACATCCAAGATGCCAATGGAACAACAATACCACCACCCTCACTCAGCAGATCCAAAAGTACAGGATCTTTTTCTAGTAGTGTTCCTCCACGTCGACTTAGCTCAGGATCAGCATGCGAAGTTTGTCGTAGACGCAAGACGAAATGCGATGGTGGAAACCCATGTGCTTTTTGTTCAGCCAACAGGATCGAGTGTGTTCATCGCGCAACAAGGAGAAAAAAGTCATCACTCGCCATATCACAAACCAACAATGACTTGTGCAAGGCATCATCATCATCAAATAAGCCATCGACAACAACAACCACCACCACTTCTACAGGGTTTCAGCTACAAGAAGCCACACCATCACCTACAGCATCATCACCATCATGGGCTAACACGGCTTCAACAACATCACCAGCACAATCAACCACCACTCACATGACTTCTTTGACATATCAATCGGCTCGGGCATTCCCTGCTGCTGCTGTTGGCGGCACAACTAACACCACCACGGCCAATAGATACAATATGGGTAATGGCAACAATATGTGTAAATGTAAATGTAAACATCAGCTGAGTGGTAGCATGTTATTCTTTTTGGTTTTCAAACATAGAAGGGTATATCAAGAGCCATCTTTCAAAACAAACCAGTTGTCCGTCGTTGATCGTCTCTACGCATTGGTCACCCAACCATCATCAACAACAACATGCTGCTGATCCAATAGTACGCCCTCCTAGTACTCCTGCTGCTGCTGCTCAACCCCCTCCTCCTGGTTCTGCAACAGCTGCAGCAGTAGCAGTGGCGCCAAATCATGACCCATCTGTGGGTAACTTTAATGCCCAACAAGACGACAATCAATATTCTCGCACCAAAACAGAAATGCCCAGTATGATGGGTAAGTATACATTTACCACGTGGCAGCTCTAGCAATGTTTGTTTTAAAGCGTGGGTATCGATTAGATCAACTATCGTGTCGGACGTTCTCAGCTGTTGTTGATCATCGTACGGATTACCCTATTTACCCATTATCGCATTCGACGACTGCCACAGCACCCAACAATAGCAACACCCACCATCCACCTACAAATCATCATCATGGGATGATGCTATCAGGCAATGGTCCTTCTTCCGTCAACTATGATGAAGATTGAGTTTCGCTCTCCTCCTCTTCTCTTTGAATCAACAACAAGCCCACTATTATTCATCGTGATACACGACGCTGCAGTACTCTTTTTTTTCCTCTTTTCTTTTTACGAAGCCTTTATGTATAGTATCATCCGTATCCTTCTACTTTGTGGAGACACATGCCGTTTTTAGGAAGATTCGCTTTACATTCGAGGTTAGAATGTTGAATTTGCATACTACTACGCTTGTATGCAGCCTTCTGGAACACATTCATAGCCCTTTTTTACACGTTGTTTATTACTTTTTTATGCAGCCCATACCTAACCATTATGGCATACTACTACATACACTCTTCCTCTTAGCGTTTAACGATTACACATCATCACGAACGACATCCTTCATTTTATGCACATTATCAGTTTGCTGAAAAAGTCATGCTCTTCTTCCCTGCATATGCATTCCACCATCACATGTCAATCTTCTTTGAACAATGCAAGACTCAATTTGTGATATCAGCAGTGAAATACCATGCACCTTGTACTACTATTTGTAAAGCATGAAATAATGTTACATCACGCGTGGCTGTAAAGCTTCGACAACGTTATCTCATTGATACAGTGATTCTTATTACGGTGATACGGATCATTGACCCATACATTGGATTTACATCATCGCATAAAGGCTGCAGTGAACCCTTGTTCTTACCAAATGCAGGCGAGATGCATAATGACATAGGGTTGATGATAACCTTTTTGAGAATAGAGAATACCCATAGATGTGCCGTGGATGTGTGAAATACATAGATGGTTGAGGGAAAAGGGGGTCATTTTTAACCCGCCTCTCAAACACAAGCCTCCTCTTCATTGACATGTTTAGTTGACATGATCCAAAATTGTGGAGCAACATCAGGGTCGATGTGAGCTTAGAACAGCAAGGGTTCTGCATCCAAATGCGGATAGCGTTTTTAATCGATCACAATCAATCGTGCGCGTGTGTACTTTGTTTCTGCATAGACGTTGAAAAAAAAAGCATGGTATTCCAGGAGGCACGGGGTGCTGGTTAATTATAGTAAAAGTGGTCTGGATTGATATCATGCATACATGTGGTGGTGGTGCTTCAAAAGGCTTTTTGCAGATAGCATTGTTAATGCGTCTGAAATGTGCATAAGAGACAAATCACATACACACGCTATGGTGGATGTTTTTTCTTTTGCATGACGTTTCCCAAAACGGGGTTTCTCCAAAAGGCATCAAGAAAGCAGGCATTTTCACGCGAGAGTGTTTTGATTTCAAAGACCAATCAGATGGATTGTTGATCTAAACCACATCTCTTGGCCAATCAATCCTTCTTGTTATCGTGGGAACTGAGATCGGGTAACGTGGTACCATGACGTGCTGCTGTTTCGCCCACCACCACCATGTTGGATAAAGCGTACCACCACCTTACACATATAAAGCGTTCCATTCCTGGGAACACACGCACGCGAATTTTTTCTCCCATTCTTTCCCGTTCCACTTTATTCTTCCGTCATTATCCCGTTTCCATATAATACCAATGCTGTTATCTACAGAGTTGATTGAGCTTGTTGCTCAAAGCTGTGATTCCATTCAAGATAGGGCTAGGCTTGCAACGCTCAATAGGAAATGGCATGCAGCATGTGTACGTTCGTTGTTTCAAAGGGTGGTGATTCATAGCCCTCGCCAGTGTGCAGCATTTTTCAGGCACCTTGATGACTTTTACAAGCGAGGATGGCTTTCCTATGTGCATCAGCTTGACCTATCTAGTTTTACAGCAAGGGGATCTGGATGGACCGAAGCACAAGCAAACGAGCTGATATGTCCAAAGAGGATGGGAAAACTTCTTGGTGGATGTACACGAGTGCGTGAGCTCTATGTGGGCGAGCAGGTGATGTCGGCCTTTGTTGATCCAGATGTATTACGGGTCGTCTTTCTTCAATGCTCTCGGCTACAAGTACTCGATTTTTGTGGATGCTGCGATGCCAAATTTGCTGGTGCAATGACCAAAGTCATTGAAGAAGAGCCAAAAAAGAGGATCGATTCGCTTCATTCGGCGTCTTTTTATATGTGCATGTCGTTAAAACAATCCTCGTTCTTTATACCCTTCTTCAAGAAGACCACAAGACTTGTTCGGCTCGACTTGTCACATTCACGGATCACCAGTGATTTGTTTACCCACATTGATCCTACAGCACTCACCCATCTCAGTTTGCAAGGTTGCCATGGCATCACCTGTTGCAATACTCCCTTGGTTCCTTTCTTGCATCGTGCCACTGCCCTTGTGGAGCTTAACTTGACAATGGCTTTTAATGGTATGCCAACGTCTCAATTCTGTTCCTTTTGTCTGGTGCGCATTCTACAAGCTATTGGATCCAACATGCCGTTCTTACATACTTTGCATCTGGGTGGCCATATTCATCTTGACGACGGCGTCCTTTCACATTTACAATCATCCACACTTTATCGCCTTGCGCGACTCTCGCTTGCAAGCTCGCCATCCATCACCCTTTATGGTTTATTAACGCATGTCATTGACCGTGCACCTAAGCTATACTACCTGAATATTGCAGATACCCCATTGGCTCTCGACTTTACAAAGTATTTAATGATGCTTCTAGAGCGATGCAACAATATCCAAGTCATAGAAGTGGGCAATGTAACGGACAACTACGTTAGAGGTGATCATCCAAAGGAATGGCAAAGCGTTTGGTCTCTCATAACCCATGGGCGACGCACCTACTACAGCCGTGCTCATGCTACTACTACCACCAACAAAGATACCTCCTCATCATCCGCATTGATGGATCCTCGTTTTGTATGCTCCAACAAGCTACCAATGACAAATTGTATACCTGATTCACCCATGCTCAAGTACTGGTGCTATTCTTATTAGCCTTTGTAAATAACTTCATGCTTTTATTATAATTCAATGTTCATTATTATACAAAAGAGACATCAATTGGTTCTTGTTCACTGCTCTAATCTTGTTGTATCATCATCCTGTGGGATACCATCGCCACCTTGCTAGTTGTGCGCAAGAAGCAATGTCATGTTGTCAAAACGGCGTTGCAGTAGAGCGTGGTTTATAACTCAGGCTGTTCATGTAGGAATTCTCAGCAGCTTACCTCTTCTCCCTTATCTCTTTTTGCGATCGATGAGCGTCCAGTTTGCCATCAAGCCCGTCAAGAAGAAACAAAAGAGGACCCACTTTGCAATGACCGACACGAATCGAGAAGAGCTAGCATGGCCAACGGATCTAGGGTAAGCTTGATTAGCGTTCTCGAGCTGCTTGTCAATAACGCCTTCTTCCTCCTCCTCCTCCTCCGCCTTCTCTTTAAAGCAATCGTCCCAAGGGCTCGTCAATGTCAATCAGACCCTCCTACAAGCAACAGAGAAACAAAAAGGACCGTATCCAGAATGCAGATCGTTGGAATGTAGAGGACGCAAGGTAGCACATGGGAAGTGGTACTTTGGTATTGTGTACTTAGTCGTTGTTTGCATAGGCGTTCACCCAAAAGTAACAGTGGTAGCTCTGACCACAGCAGATCTCAACATAACACTAATGCTTCGTCGTCACGGGAACATAGTCCAAGAGGTGTCGCCAAGTCGCAAAAGTATAAGCCTTCCTTTATACCACCACCGTTAGCCTCCAACAAAGCATTTAGCGGTTCAAGGTAAGGTTGAAGAATGATTGGAAGGGATGATCGATCACTCACTCTATGTTAGGGATTACACATCATCAAGTATCAGAGGGATGGGAGCTATTGAGGAAAGCGAGGAGGAATTGCGCAAGAGGGAACTTCGAGCTCGACGATTTCAAAATGATCAACCCATCAAACGACAATCCACTAAGGAAAAGGAGGAAAAGGTAAAAGAGAAAGCCAAGGTGATTGAGGATGTTTGTCTCTTATATTGGCAATAGGAATGGGACATGGATCGAAAGATTGTTGGCACTTGCACGGATCTTGAGAAGCCATACTTTCGTTTGACTTCGGTAAGTCGTTGACATGAGGTATAAACTTGTGCTGATATTCTTTTTTAGGCACCTGATCCATCTACGGTGCGCACGTTAGCCACGTTGAAGAAGACACTCAAGATGCTAACGGAGGCATGGCAAGAGGGCAGTCATAATTATACCTATATATGTGAGCAGTACAAGTCGTTACGGCAAGATCTTATGGTAGGTTGGCATGGATGGATGTGGCGCATTTGTAGAGTGGATTTTCATGGGATGTGTATATCACCAGGTACAACATATTCGCAACAAGTTTACAGCAAAGGCATACGAGCATAATGCACGGGTTGCATTAGAAATGGTAAGAAAACGCGCCCTCAGTATCACAGCCAAATACTTACATGATTTTGATATCAGGCGGACCTAAGCGAGTATCATCAATGCCAAACACAGCTTATGTATCTTTACATGGAAGGTGTCAAGGGATCAGTGGGAGAGTTTGTGGCATACCGAATTCTATATCTGATTTATGCTGGAAGTCCAGGAGGTAAATTTGACAATGGATGGGTCGTTGTGGTTCAAAATGGATCATTCAAACCTTTTTCAATAGAGCTGAACACGTTTGTGCAACAAATCAAGGAGTTGGAAGAGAAAGGTCGCAAGATGGGATTGGATACGACGAACGTGAAGCATGCATTGAATGTACGTGAAGCTCTTGCCAGGGATGAATACCACAAGTTCTTTATGCTCTACCGGCAAGTACCAGATCGGGGAGGCTTTTTGATGGACAAGTTTGTGAATCGTACAAGGATACAAGCATTAAAAATGTTATGCAAGGCGTAAGTGTATATGGGAGACGTTATTGATCACATGCGAAACTAATGGTTATACTCGCTGTATCTAGATACCGATTGGGACTTGAGTTGTCGTTTATTCTTAAGGAGCTTGCATTCTATTCGAGGGAGGAGATGGTGGAGTTTTTCAGACAACATGGTGTGCATGTACGTGACGATGATGAATCATTGGATACGAAGGCGGCTATGCCACAGTTAATTGATCAAGGGAAAAAGTACAGCAAAGTGGATATCAAAGGACAGCTTTAATTGCATCATTCTATTGGGTATATAGTACCTTCATTTGCTAGCACTGGTTGCAACAATAAAATTTCTACATGATGGATGCTGATTATAAGGAAGCTGATGACTGCATAGTGTGACAATGAAACAAATTGCATATGTACAATGGGCGTCGTGGTTGCATGGCAACGAAAATGATTCACTGAGTTCCAAAATTGGAAATGGGAGAGCCATCTCGACGAGGTAGCTGTGCACTCTATTGAACCTCCTTTTAATCGTCCAATATGGGTGAGTGAGCCATCCATCCATCCACACATCAATCCATCTACTTGATCATCTCACTAATCCATGTCATTTGATTCAATTTCATTCAGCTGTCGGCAAGAACAAGTGAGTTTTATCAACATGACAACATACAACAGCAGCGACACAACTATGCGACATTAGAAAAAAGATCCACTGACACGTATCATCGCTGTATCATAGACGCCTTAGCAAAGGAAAGAAGGGTCTTAAGAAAAAGGTGTAAGTAGTTTCATCGATTGGGACGAATACAAGGGGACGATCGAAAGCGACAACAGTAGATCCAAGATGCTCATATGCATTTGCGTATATAATAGCGTTGACCCCTTCACCCGCAAGGACTGGTATGATATCAAGGCTCCCTCCATGTTCGAGGTGCGTCAAGTCGGCAAGACTTTGGTGAACCGTACTCAGGGTCTCCGTAACGCCAACGACTCTCTCAACGGTCGTGTTGTTGAAGTTTCTCTTGGTGACTTGAACAAGGATGAGGCTCGTGCTTTCCGCAAGATCCAACTCAAGGTTGATGAAATCCAGGGCAAGAACTGCCTCACCAACTTTTATGGTATGGATATGACTTCGGATAAGCTTCGCTCCATGGTCAAGAAGTGGCAGGTAATATACATAATACATTACATGATGAAGAGAGAGGAAAATAGAGGTTTATTGATGCATTGGATTATAGACTTTGATTGAAGCCTTCGTTGATGTCAAGACCACCGATGGCTACCTTGTTCGTCTCTTCTGCATCTCCTTCACTGCTCGTCGTCGCAACCAGCTCAAGAAGACCACCTATGCTCAAAGCTCCCAAATCCGTCAAATCCGCAAGAAGATGTTTGACATCATGACTGAGGAGACTGTCGGCTGTGACTTGAAGGAACTTGTTGCCAAGCTTACCGCTTCTGCTTCCAACTCTGCCCAAGATGCTATGGCTGTTCGCATTGAGAAGGCTTGCCAAGGTATCTACCCCTTGCAAAACACCTACATTCGCAAGGTCAAGATCCTCAAGGCACCCAAGTTCGATGTCTCTGCCTTGCTTGCTCTTCACGGTGGTGCTGCTGCTGCTGGTGATGTTGGCACCAAGGTCTCCAAGGACTTTGTTGAGCCTCCTGTTTTGGACTCTGTTTAAATCAATATCATTCTTCCCGCATAGTCACCCCATCATACATATCTCGTTTTCACATTCGTGTATCTTTCTTTCCTTGGACAGCATATTGCTTGTGATAAAATATAAAACACATGTAAAAGATTACTTTGTGAGGATGAAAACTTGAGAGATCCAATCTTCAAGAGGGGATGTGTCGACTCACGTGACTCAAGACGGGGAAAACAATGTACCGCTTATATAGCCACAAGATCTTTTGTATCGAGTTACACAGAAGCTGTTATACATTTTCAGAACGCCTTATCTTCTTGATATTTTCCCACCTTTCTTTATTCTTTCATGGCGACGAGGAGACAAGGTTACGCGGCCATTCCAACCAATGAAGAGGGAGACACTGAACAACAGCCCCATGGAGTGAATGACAGCGACAGCAGCTTGCTTGGTCGTGTCAAGAACTATGACTATCGCGGCTTCTTTTCACGTTACCGCATTGGCTACATTCTCGCGATCCTCATTCTTTTGGCGTTGGGAGCAGCTTTATTTGTGGCACTTCTTCTTCCTGAAAACGGCAGTGATGGCAATAATCCATGGCATCGATCACACTTGCAAGCACCTGTCAAAGCGGGTATCTCCAAGGTTGCCATGCAACAAGGACTTGACAAATGCGAGGCTATTCAGAACAAACGACGTATTCCCAATGAGCCCAATCCACATCGATCGAATCCACGTGCATCCAATGATAGTCAACCTATTTTACTCAAGAATGCCAATGTTTGGGATGGACAAGGCAATGTGTTGGAAGATGTTGATATCTTGATGCAAGATGGCGTGATCAAAAAAGTGCAAGCTGATATCACCGAGACGCCGGATGGTACCAAGATCATTGATGTTCGAGGTCATATTGTGAGTCCTGGATTAGTTGACATGCATAGGTAAGTGATAAGAGAGGAGACCGATGGATCGGAGGAGTGGCATAAAGTATTCCAAAAATGGCTAAAAATGGCTATTATAGTCACCTGGGATTAGACTCATGGCCTGAATTGGATGGTTCTCAAGAAACAAACGAGGCTTCGAATCCATTGACTCCATTTGTACGCTCCCTTGATGCTTTCAGCCCTTCAGATAATGCTATCCGCATCGTTGCATCGGGTGGTGTCACGACCGCTCTCGTCCTTCCTGGATCAGCCAACATCATGGGTGGTGAAGCCTTTGTGTTCAAACTACGTCCAGTACCCACTACAAGTAATGCCGACATGCTTGTTCAAGCTGGCATCGATGAATCTATTGAAACAAAATGGCGTTGGATGAAAAATGCGTGCGGCGAGAACCCAAAAGTAATCGGATTTAACAAAGGATTCAAGAGTAAGCTCTTACTAATATTTGCATTCGTAGAGATTTTATGGGACTCATGGACGTATGCCAAGAACTCGTATGTATTTTGGACTGAGGAAAGGGATAGCAATATGTGTACTAAGGTATTACATTTAGGTATGGGTGAAGCGTACATGTTCCGACAACGATTGGATGAAGCACGTCAATTATTGGAAGCTCAAAATGATTGGTGTCTTGCCGCACAAGATTTGGATATCAATGCTCCTGATACTCGTCTCGAATCCCGATTCCCAGAAGATCTTGCATATGAATCTCTCGTTGCACTCTTGCGTGGTGATGTCCGATTGAACATCCATTGTTATGAGACACATGACTTGGAAGCTATGATTCGCCATTCGCATGAATTCAACTTTAACATCACTGCATTCCACCATGCCCTTGATGCGTACCTTGTACCTGATATCATCAAGCGAGCCAAGAATGAGATTGTGATTGCCACCTTTGCTGATCATTGGGGATACAAAAAAGAAGCATTCCAAGCCTCGCCCTATGGCCCCAAGATTCTTCATGATGCTGGTATCCCTGTGGCTCTCAAATCCGATCATCCAGTCCTCAACTCTCAACATTTGGTGTTTGAAGCTGCAAAGGCCAATCATTATGGTCTCCCATTACAAGAAGCCTTCAAAGCTGTGACCTCTGTACCTGCCAAAGCCATCGGATTGGATCATCGCGTTGGATCACTCAAGCCTGGATATGATGCGGATGTGGTCATTTGGGATCGTGAGCCTCTTACGCTTGGTGCTACACCTCTTCAAGTGTTTGTCGATGGTATTCCTCTCTTTGATGAAACGCCTATTGAACCTGCCAACGCCAAGTATGATACTACCGCTGAATCAAACAAGGAGATTTCTGTTCAAGCAATGACGGCTGATATCAAGGATGAAGACTCATTCATGTTGACCAATGTGGGTGGTGCCATGGTTGGAAAAGATTTCATTACCGGTCCTGTCAATGTCTATGTGCAAGATGGCAAGGTGGTCTGTGCGGGTGATAAGTGTGACAGCGAGATGGTGCATACCAAGGATAATGTTCGCATGATGGATGTCAATGGCGGTTATGTGATTCCTGCAAGTACTTTATTCATCCATAGTGTATGAAATGATATACTAATGTCTCTATAGGGTCTTATTGCAGTTGGCTCTCATTTGGGTGTGGTGGAAATTCCTTCCGAAGAAAGTACTGGTGATGGCACTGTCAAGGCTTCAAAGTCCAAGGATCCCCAAGATGTGGTTTATGCGGTTGATGGCATTAAGTTGGGTACTCGGCATTTGGAAGAGGCATTCAAGGGTGGTGTCATGAACAGTATTACTGCACCCATGTCCGATAATGTCATTGTTGGTGTGAGCACGGCTTTCAAGACACATGCTGATTCATGCAAGTATACAAACATCATAGCTTGCATATATCAAGGACTAACTTTTATGGTATACATAGTACTTTCGGAAGGTGCACTCATTACTCCAGCTGCAGCCTTACATTTACAAATTGGAGATAACGCCAAATCAGCCAGCTTCCCCACCGTCTCGTCTCAAATTTCGTTTATTCGTCAGGTATTGAAAGACAATGTCGATAGCAAGAATGTGTTTGGACAAGCTGCACGAGGTGAAATCCCAACGGTGGTGAGCGTACACAACAAAGACGAGATTGCATCTTTGGTGATGCTCAAGCAGAACCATTTGCCTGAGACACGATTTGTGGTGATGGGTGGCGCCGAGGCACATCTTGTAGCACAACATTTGGCAGATGCAGATATTCCCGTTATCCTACGACCCACTCTTTGTACACCAGCTAGCTTCGACTCTATTCATTGTTTGACCGGTGCACCCTTGACCAATGGTACAGCAGCTCATGTGTTACATCGCCATGGTGTCAAGATTGCTTTGGGCGTTGAAGATGATGGATTGGCACGTAATTTGGCTTGGGATGCTGGATGGTTAGCTGCTACTTCACCCAACACTGCTACCGATGATGCTAGTCATATATCGGAAGAAGAAGCTATGCGATTTGTTACCACCAATATCCAAGAGATTTTCGGTCTTTCCTCTTCTCAGAGCATGGACGGCAATGATGAATTTGTTGTGTGGTCAAACAATCCCTTGCAATTACATAGCCGACCTCTATTTTCCTATTCCAAATACCAGGGTATCAAGTCCATTGTATAAAATGTAGGATGAATGCATTAAATTGAAACTTTTTTATGAATGCAATGAATGCGTGTGTATATGGGAAATAGGTACAATGTTGAAATGCTTGTAATATGTGCAAAAAGAGGGGGGGGAGATGGGATGTATAGAATTAAATGGTGAGTGCAAGGGCCTCGATGACGTTGTAACTGTCTTGTACATGGCGCACATAGTCGTTGATGCGAGAGTTTTCATTTTGGGATGGGACTTCACCAGGAACACCTTTACCACCATCAATGATAAGTGATTCATCCACAACAATCTTGGTCTTTTGTCCACGTTTGCCACGATGCATGGCTTTGACACCTTCACAACTCGTACGGATATCCAATTTCTTTAGCTGCTCCATTTCATAGCGTGCAATACCAAAGTCATCTTCGGGTAACCATACAGTGGGTTGCATGCGATAAAGTGATGGATGCATATAGGACTCGACATGGAACATGAGACGGGCCGAACTAACTGCAAAGCTGGTATTGTTCGCAATAGATTGGGTTGAATGTCGCATTTGTTCTCGGATACGTTTACGTAAAGTGTCACGTGCATGATAAGCATCCACCACCACAGCCGTTGCTTCCGATTCACGACGTTTTCGACGGCGTAATTGATATTGTTGTTGTCCACTTTGTACCGATGCCATGTCGTAATCATCATAATCATCATCTTCAAATGCCACGCCATCATCATCATGGTCTTGATCACTTTCATCTTCCTTGTCAGGTTCTGTAAGGATGCGCTTGTCGTCATCGAATGTGCAAGCATTGGCAGCAGCTTCAGCACCACCAGCAGACCCAGTCTTTGAAACAATCTTTTTCATCTCCTTTTCATCCTCATGTACGGGTAGATACTTGAACAGCGGCTTGAAGGACATGTCGTAGAGTGCAAGTGCTGAGCAGCTCACCACCAGGGTGATAATCATGATGATCATTTGTGGTAATGCCTTTTGTACAGCAAATAAACCAATCATTGTAAGTTGCCAAGTAAACATGCCAATGTACACGTGACGAATGGCTCGAGGAAATGCCAGGCCTCCAGATTCGTAGCCCATCTCGTATACAAACAAGAATTGGTACAGGTACACAAAGTACTGAAAGATGAAATAGAGGCATACGAATGGCAAGATCAGGGGCGCAATCACAGAGTATTCAATGCCAAGGACAAAGATCACCGTATGCGTAGGAATCAAAGTACCCAATTGAATATTGGGGCATTTTCCCTTGCGAATATAGATATCCCGAGGTGTAGTCGATAGGAATGGAAGCACATAGGAAAGGATCAATGGCACCAGTTGCAGCATGGATGAACCCGAAGTGAAGGATTGAAGCATAACATAGGTGATAAAGAAAGTGCTCGCCTATAACATGAAAGAAGGAATGAGTATGCGTTTGGCTCATGTGACGCCATTCATCTTACCTTGGGTAACGTCTCAGCCAACATGTTGACGACGCTCAATGGATTCTCCTTAATAGCGACAAATGTATTGATGGCACCACCAGCAATGGTTGAAACAAGAACCACATCCACAAACTAATACGTACAAACATAGTGAGCATGATGCATAGGAAATAAAAGAGTAAACTTACGAGGAAAAAAAAGTACTTGTGAAGAAGCGAAAGATCCACCATTGAATTCTGAGGAATGCCCTCTTGAACCGAAAGGACTAGTAGAGGTGGTATGTTAATAATTGAAAAAGAAGAAGCATAACGCATAATCCAACTTACATCGAAAAATGATAGGGACCAAGGCAACGAGGATAGCCAATGCAATAGCAGGAAAGATACCTTGGATGATACCCACGACTGTAGTAGGGAGATCTTCTAGCACGGTGAGAAATGGAAGCACCTTGGCGAGTGATTGGATATTGGATACAGCTTGTACAAACGTAACTATAAAAGAATAAATGCTGCATGAGTGCATGGTGATACAAGCTATAGAATGGGATGCAACAACTTACTTGGAATAGCCCAAAAGATGACAATAGCTGTAGTGAGAGACCAACTAATGACTCTTCGACCCAATCGTTCGAGTGATTTGATATTCATATTGTCCCAAATGATGTCTGTGGGCGAGATTTGTACAAAGCGAGGAGCCATTTGCAATTCCTTGGAATGAATCACACACTGAGCAGCCATGTGAGCAGCGATTTGTTGATTGAATTCAATGAATGCTGATGATAATTGGGAATAAGACTCGGGTGATCGTTGCGCACGTAAAATCTTTTCATTGAGCTCGTGGATCTGCTCGTGATAATAATCGATCGAATCCACTTTACGTCCCACCAGGGGCAATGAAAAAGGTAGCGGAAGCGGTGATACTCGATGCGTAGGTCGAAGCTTCTCCGGGATGAGTGATTTGGGTCCACTTTCAAGTTCCCCTTGACGTCCCTTTTTGGCATAGTATTTGTAACATGCTGATATCGTTGTCGTCATTGCTTTCTCGAGATTGGCAACATGCGCTTGTCGTTCAACCACTGTGTCGGGCAAATCCTTCATGTTTCTAGTCAACCATATACGTCGTACACCTCCTGGAAAACGACTAAAGATCTTGGTCAAGGCCTTGACATTGTTGACACTGCCTGGAATTGATGGGACGTAAAGAGTGCGTGCTGTGACGGAGGTGGCATATTCAGGGCTCAATAGATATTGACGTCGAAGGACCAAGAAGGTGCGTGTTTCTCGATAAGTATAATAAATAATACCCACTAGAATAAAAAAAGATGGGACAATGAGTACGTTGAAGCTGATTGTTTGTTACAAAGAGACTCACCAGAGAGCACCACGGATAATACTAAATGTGCCCAGGTACGTTCAGGATCCTTGACGTTACCCATTGTGAGCCGATTCAATCCTTCGCTATCACGTTGGTCGACGAGATTGATGGGTATCAAGATTGGCACTGCAAGGAGGGAGAAGGATACAAAGGTAACAATGGCCATGCGTAGAAATCGTAACACCATGAATCGATCCAATCCAATTGCTTGAAGCACATCCTTGTCTGGTATCCGTAATATGGTCCATATCCATGTCAATAATCCATCATCGATAGGTGGAGGTTGTCGACTAATGAACAATGTGTGTCAGATCAAAGAGCACCACTACATAGATGCCACATCATACTTTTTCTCAACAAGGAACGTGCGAGGCTTATACACGCGTGGACGATAACGACGTAGAACCAAAAAGGCAGTAAAGTATCCACCAGCCACTGCAGCATTGAACCACAAGGCAGAGGTAAATGTGCTGATAGACTGATCGGCACTGAAGGAAGGACATGTTAGCATGAGGCCCACCCAATGAGGTACCACCCATTGCCCCATGAACACTTACTGTAGCTGATCCCCGGGTGAATCGGCCATGGCTCTTTACCAATGTTGTGTGTTTATTGTATTGAGAAAGGAAGGGAGGGAGTGAGGGTGGGGGGGGGGAAGGTATGTAAAAGAGAATACAAAGAAGAAAAAAAAAGAAGCTGACTCTGACATGCAGGTTCAAGTATCACAGAAAAAAAAGGATGCAAAATGATGTATGTATGTGTGGCTCTTTGTTTCACCAATCTCGGAAACCCATTGGTTTTTGGTGCGAACGTGCCTTAGATGGCAAGTCGTAAGCATGTTACAGAAAATGATTTGGGGGCATTAGATAGACACCAAACCCTTCCTAGTATTATTCTTCTCTCCTATTTCCATTTATCCAATCAAACTAAAGCTTATTGTATATGATATCATGCGCTTGGTTACACATTTTTATTCAACGTTCCCAATTCTTATTGACGCGTGGTACGAGAAGGGTTTTCTTGATCTTGAAACGCGGACTTTTGGCCTGTGCATATCGATGTTCTTCATCATTCACTGGAGCTGTTTCAGCATCATCTGGGTTTACTGAAACCGACGCATGTATGTATGCCCTGGTAGCTTCTTCCCCTGAATTAAATGCTTGCATTATGGAGTATTAGCCCATTACTATATCTTGCCTTAAAATAAATTCATTGTACTATCACAATCTCTCCATCGAATGGATCAGGTATAGCGTTTGTTTGCGTCTCCATGGCAACCATGCCAAGATATCGCATCGAGCGGCGACATAACCTACTGATTTCCATATCGAGTTCATAGCCGATGGAGCCCGTTGAAGGCTGCAAGATCTTGGATTAGTTTTGTTTTAGAAAGATGCTCCGAATTCACTATACAGGTTGCTCATTGTAGGGCACAGTATGTAATGCGAACACACGTTGCTATGGCCATCTCACTTTTATACATGGGGTCCTACCATGTCGTCATTTGATTGGGCAAAATCTCCCACTCTAGATGACCTTCATGATCAAAAGGAATATGTTTGACCTGAAACCATCACCAGGACAACAACACCCATAGGGGGGACCTTTCCAGAAAATATCATCGTGCATCCATGTATGTAAGAATTCGACCTGACTTTGAGCCATGCGCTTGCATTACGTTACGCATCAAAAACGACAAACACAAACGAGGGCTTTTTTGTATATTTTCAGGCATACATCCATATCATCCACACAATTAGGAAGAATAAATGACAAGCCTTTATATAATAAACATGCAATGACAACTTGCGGGGTGGGATACGCGGAGTAAAAGTGGCATGTTTAAAGAATGGTGGAGAGAGTGACTCTTTCACTTGGTGGTATCACTGCTACGTTGTTTGATGAAGGAAGTCAATGAACTACTCGAGGACACGCGACTCGAATCGATTCAAGATGCTGGTCTCGCCATCGTCTCAATGTTCGGCAACGATGGCTTTCGTACACCCTCAGCCTACAGCTCTGGCAAACTCACCAACTTGAATGTCACCATGGCGAATCGTATAGTTGGACGTCAAGTCTTTGTACCCAAATATCAGGCAAGGAGCAAAATGATGATAGACCCATGAAAGTTGACTAATAATAGGATTCAAATAGATGCTGCCATCATGTACCGTCGAGGTAAACAGAAAAAACTAGGTCGAATGAACGATGTTTACTCAATGGGAATGATGATAGCTTGCAGAAGGATTACAAATGTATGTGGACGAATCATCTCGTACAGCGTATCTATTCATGGATGCGACAATCGACACACATCATCTGGCAAAAGAATGTTGTCATGATCAACAACAAGATGTCAAGGTAAGAGTGGAGAAAAAGGGCGTGGGATGACAAGCGTGGTAACTGATACATAGAGCATTATCTTCAGTCACATTTGATGGAGGATCGATCCAAGACGATGCGTGGTTTACTATTGATGTTTCTGGTGTCTCATTTGGTTATTGTAAGGGAAACAAAGGATCGTTGGATGAGTGAATATCTATTGACATTTGAAATTCTAGCCTATTCTACCTCCAAGTTTACTGCCATCCGATTTCATGTCCGAGTTGACAAACCTTGCTCAAGTCAAGCACGGCATTTATACTCATCTTGCACAACTACAATCAGCTTGTTGGAAATATTGGGATATTGATGTACCAAGCGCCCTCTTTGAACGAAAGGAAATTGAGAATCGACGTGAACGAGAACGTATCAATACCAATTTGATGGGTTGGTGGGGTCCTGCCAAAGGTGTTCCTCTCATGGTCTTTGTGGCTGCTGATGTAAGCTTGGCATCTATTTGAAAAGTGATATGAATGTATGCTAAATCAGGTATCAAGGTGATCATTCCTCACGCTGACAAGATCTCACGATCCAAATTATCGGTTGCCATGAAACGGATGCAAGAGGTGGTGCAAGCCAGAGTCAAGAACATCTTTCGAGCATTTCATTTGATACCGCTAGCTGAAGGTGGATCTGGAAGGGAACCAGTGGAAGTGAGGTACGGGTGGTATCCAATGTCTCTTTACCTATCACGTTTCCTGACATTGATATCCATAGATCTCTTTTCACACTTCCAACAACAACTCAGCCATTTGTTCACGTTGTGCCATCTACACCCTTTGCTGCCATCTCTTCATTCAGCGATAGTAACAGCATGGATACGTTTTCTTTTGATCGACCCGTTTCCATATCAACATGGCTGCGTGACAATAATGATGACAACATTGAAGGATTCAACGGCAAAAGAAAGGAAACAAAGCAGCAAACGACTGAATCTATTTTGGATGATTGTGGAAACAAGCTTCTGCGCAACTTTGTCGCCCATTGGATACGTGCAGCTACCACTCGGCATCCTATGCATCTGCAAATGATCACATCCTCAGGCCCTCGCAAAGGTGGTGATCCAAAACAATCCATCCCATTACCAAATGGATTACAATTTGCATCAGCGTTATTGGTCCTCAGGTCGCTGCTTTTTGGTTCTGGTGCAAAGGATGAAATGGGTGATGGTGACTTTCGGAAAGGTGTCATTGCTTCTTCCCCAGGCGCTCGAGGCATGATCCAACAAATTGAAGTGATCCTAAGGAAAAAGATCCGTGATACCGTGGAAATTGAACGTGTTTTTTCAAAAAGGTAATTGGTGGTGTATACAAAGTTTGTGTTTGACATCGATGCTTAAATGGCTTGTTTTAGTCATTCTTTGGAGATCATGCGCAAGTGCGTCGAGACTTATCTTCAAGATTCACCCCCTTGTTATACTCGACAATATCATTTATGGAAGGTAAATAGTGCTATTACATGGTCATACGATTGCAATTCACTCATTTGATACATACGTATGCAGAGAGAGAATGTGCTACGCTTATATGCTACCCTGTCACGTGGACCATGTGCAGCAGAATATGCTACAAGGCTAGAACGGGAATGTGATTTGATATGGAAGCAAGGACGCCAAAGCTGTGAGAAGATTAGTTTGACTGGAAGAGTGTGTCGTCTCAAGGTAAAAGGAAAAAAGTAGCATTACAATGGATGTTTTGTCTCATTATTTGTTTTAGGCAGGACATGAGGACGCTGATCAGGAGCACGTGATCAAACATACCCGGGACATGGATGGTACAAAACACAGCAGTGGATGCAGCTTTTTCCATGCGTGTACATGTGGCAAAGTTCAAAAGTTACGCGAGGATCCTTTCGATTTGGAAGAAGCCAACATTGGTTTCTATACACGTTTCACATGTTGTCTGGCAGATGGATGTATGGCCATTGATATCCAAAAATCAAAGTTTGGTGCCGAGGATCAGCAACAACTTTACACCGACAATGAGCACATTCCTCATTTTGAGTCAGCTTTGCTTTACCTTGGTCCAGCATCTGTATACCGCAATAGCATTGGCTTGGAAAAGTGCGAGGGCTTCATGAGCAATACCAATTACCTTTTACCATGGATACTGGCAAAGGTGAATGATCTTCAGAAGAAGGAACAAGCTGCATCGAAGAATGGCAGTTCATCAGCGGACAAAAAGGCGATTGATGCGAACGAGTGGCCGTTACCTGGAAAGAGCCCCGAAATCAAATCCAAATCGACTTCATCACCCCTCACCAACTTGGAAGCTTTTCCTGCATTGGGTACTGTAACAGCAACCGGATCAACTAGCAACATCGTTACTGCTCCAGTGAATACCGTATCATCGTCACTACCAGAGACAAAGAGGCATGAAGAAACACCAACAGTGCCGAAGAAGGAAAGACGCCGACGTGATGGTCGACGTAGGGATCGTGAGCATCGTCTTGAAGGATTGATCCGTGGCTATGTGGGAGCTGAATATGAATGTCCTCATGGTCATCGATTTTTGAGCTGTGGGGATGGCAGAATATGCAAGATCGGTCATAAAGGGCATCCAAAGGTAAGCGTGCTTCTTTTTTGAATCATCAACAATGGCTGATTTCTTCTTGGTATAGGATCACGGCAATTATTTTGTTCATCAAGATGTCCCTTTGTATGTCCCATGTCCATGTAACTTTGCCACACCCAAGAGTACTACAGCTTCACCTGAAATCATTTCGCAATTGCAACGACTTTATGTTGTCACTCCCGATTCAACAGCAGTAACGGTATCAATGAAGCCAAGAATTAAGGTACATCTCATCTCTTTTTCGTTATCTGCTTGCGTCAATCCACTCACAATGTATCATTCCACTTGTTAGATTGTTGATAGCGAGGATCAAACATTTGAATTCGATTTGGGATTCAAGGATGCTTTTACGTTGCCACGCAACAGTCTCCATGTGCTACGACTACCTTATATTTACACCACGCCATCCGGTGATGTGATTCCCAGTGGACCTGAAGTTAGCCAACGACTCAAGAATGCTGTATTGCTCAAGGAATGCTTCCAAATTCACGAGCAACTTGGACAACAACATCAAGAAGCCTCCTAAGGAATGAGATCATGCGCTCGTCTCCAACACATTTTCTTTTGCAAGAAGCAACCTATGGTCGTGGTATTGAACATCCGGCTCTCTTTATTAGCTCGATGATTCTTATTTTGCTTCCCAAAGTATCGTCTCGAATGCCACACACAAATCACCACTTGTTCCTGCACAATGATCCCACACACACATGTCCCCATTTCAATGTAGTATGTGGTCATCTTTTCTTACATTTATATATCTCTATTGGAAATACAGCTGGTTTTCTTTTCTAGAGTCTATATTACAAGGGGGAATGGTCTATGATGTAGCGCCAATAAGATTTGATTGCTCGTCTAAATAGGATGTCTCGGTCAATGTCTTGTCATTGTTGAAAAAAATACGTAATCCATCAAATGCAGGTGCCACTCTTAAGCCTTCTTCTTTTTCGAGTGATGCTAACGAAGCTTCCATTTCATAATGATCTACGCGGTGTGTTGTGCCAACGAGATATGTCTTTGTGGCGTTAACTTGTCTAGCTGCTGCAAGTGAATCCTTCAATGCAAAATGAGATGCATGCGTATCGCCGACTAATAGACGAAATATGAGTGTGCATTCTTTTAATATTTGTAATCAGCTCCCTTACCTCGTAAACAATCGACCACAAACACTTGATTGGGTTGACCAGAGACAATGCGTTCCATGGTGTCAGGTGGGATATAGTTTGTATCTGAGATATAGCTGATAACATGGCCGATCTTGAAGCCAAGACACCAATAAGGTTCACCGCTCGAGAGGTAAATGCCATGATGAACTAGGTATTCTTCTTTCAATATCGCTGTAATCATATCCTTTCGTCATCTCCTACCTGGTAGAGGCATGAATTCCAATCCACAGATATCGAAAGGCTTGTCAGTCGAGATTACTTGATAATTAAAAGTTGCCACATCACCACCACCTATCACGATCATCATCATTAGTGCCTACTCAAACGTCCATTATCCCATGACTTTTTGTTACCTGTAGCATTACGGACGTCCACCAAGAAAGGAAAGGTTGTCTGGATGGTATCCATGGTTTCAGAAGAAAGATAGATGTCAATGTGCTTTTGAACTGCTCCACCAAGGGTCCACTGACGTAAGGCATCCATGCCATAGCAAGCATCCGCATGACCATGTGTCAAGATAACAGCATCCAATTCTCGAATACCATAGCGTGGAAACAACTCAAGTGCACTCTCTAATCCATACGAGTCAATATCCAATGTGCCGGCGATAATACGTAAGAGCATACGTACCATAAAACGTCTTGCCACAGTCTATCAGCACGTTACTGGATATAAATAATGTATGAGTTGTTTGAGGAGTATAGAGAATAAAGGTGAGGCTCACCGTAATCGTGCATTGGGAGGATCGTTGTGGCTCTTGAATCGCACCATCAGGGACGTATTCTTTTTCATATTCTTTTTACCTTGAGGGGTCATGGCCGAAATGCACACCTTGCAAGACTGCTCCGGATTGGTAAGACAAGAGACATTAGGCACTGCACCCGATGTTCCAGTTCCAAGAAAGACAATTTCGACAATGGTCGCCATCGATGAAGGAGGGAAGAAGAGGTAAAAAGCGGGCTTTGCTACCTGGATACCATCCTCCTACCTTTTAATTTCCAAGTCCTTGACATCTACCACCACGATCCTGAATGCCGATATGTAGATGATCTTGGTACATAATAAGCACTGTATCGACATTTGTCTTTAGCAACCCGAGTTGATAGCTGATAGGATCTCCCATCCACCGCTCACCGCGTTACATACTTCAATGATGCTTCTGATAGATGCCGTATAGTAATTGATTGAATACCCTCATATCGAATCCTCGATCCTTTTATTCCTCTGCTGCTGTCTCACTTTTGATATTAAACCAAATTACACATACATTGCAAATGGCCTATAGTAGGGGTCTGAACCAGGTCGGCGCCTTACAAGGTACACCTTCCTCTCCAAGTATGTAGGATGTGTATCCAGTCGGATTAATGATCCATATTGCTTGATCCTTTTCAGAGCCTTGGTAATATTGCCACCCCCTTTTCAAAGACCCATCAATACCTACACGCTCTTCTTCTCTTGCTTTTCTAATAGAGCTCGTTGTGTGTGTGTGTGTGTGTGTGTGTGTGTGTGTGTGTAGTAGAGTATAATAATGGATAGGCACCAATCGTTCAGGAACATAGCATGATACATAATGGTCAGGTTGACAATGGATACACTCTTGTTCCACGCGTTGGATATACCCAATTCCTTTCATTTCATGTACTCACACCCATATCCGTATCCATAAGAAGTCATATGTATTGAAGCAAGTTGCTACACGTAAATAAAGCTGAATCTATACAATGGCTAATCCACTGTCCATGTAACAAAGGTTGTAAGGCAGGTTGCTGCAAGTAAAGAACGCTGTTTGAGACACCTTGCTAATAGAAACTGCTGGGATAAATGCTATTATGACTGGTTGTGATAGAGGAGTGTACAAGAGAAGGTGCATTGTCTTGAAACATGGGTGTTGTAGTGGGATGCACCAGCCAAGGGCTTTGCCATTCAGTCGAAGACAATAGGATCAAGACCAAGTGTAGGATTGCGGGTCGTAGTTGTACTTGAATAAGGCAACAATCGAGAATGGGAGAAAGAGACAACAAAGCTGGGAGTGGAATGATACTCTTCGTTTAAGCGTCGTTCAGCCAAAACCTCTCGAATCAAAAAAAAATTCTAATGATGTGAATGATGACCTAGAGCAGGACAATTGTTCGTATGCACTAGATTAGGCAACAAAAACAAATGGAAGGAATGGGCTATCACCTTCAGTTTACGAATAATTTCTTTGCTTGAGCGTTGTTCTTAAATCAAATCCCCTCGGATCAAGAAAGTTGAATGATGGGCATGTTGGGCTGGAGCAGGACAATCGTTCCATTGTAGTGGGATATACAAAAGTCGGTAACGGGAGGAGGTGGCTACTTGCAACCAATCCATGACGTTTTACTAATAGTAGTAAAGTATCATGCATCAGCACTTCCAGTCATGCAAAATGAGCTGTGTTACACAAACCCGCCCCTCTGCATCTTTGGCTTTATCAGGGACCAATTTACTTGACAATGAAGACCACTTTTCATATAGCATCAATAGTTAAAACTAAAGGTGCCTGTATCTCTAAACTTTATAATCAAACGTGAGGTTTTTATTAGAGCAATGGGCTCGGCTTGGCCAACAGCACCTTGTGTAAAAGTTTCACGATCAAGCTTGCCAATCCCAGATTTCGCAATGTCGCTACCAGCCAAACTGGATCCAGGGGCTCAACCTCTTTCGACGACGACCAAAAAAATATTTTTTGGGCTAGTTGCGACATTGAACGCGAAACTTTCACACAAGGTGCTGTTGGCCAAGCCGAGCACATTGCTCTATTCAAAACCCCACGTTTCATTGTAAAGTTTGGAGATACATGCACGTTTATGTTTATAACCGTGATGCTATATGAGAAGTGGTCTTTGTCCAATGTCAAGTAGGTGGACCCTGGCAGAGCAAAAGATGCAGAGGGTCGTGTTGTGTAACACAGCTTCGTTTGCATGAATGAAAGGGCCAATGTATAATTACTTTATGGATCATCTAGGAACAGGCATGTATTGCCAGCTAACGGCCACTTTTATCCAATCATTATTGTTGCGAGATCCACTGCATGGGAACGATGCCTCTGCTCTAGACATTCATTTCCATGATCAAAGTAGGTTGATCCGAGCTGATTTGACTGAGCTGCAGTCAAAGAGAGATTACATCACTCTGGACATCAAGCACGCTCGATGTAGCTCAACCGATGTAATCTTGTGTGAGCGTAACTCAACCAAATCAGCTCGGATCAACCTACTTTAATCATGGAAATGAATGTCTGGAGCAGGAGCATCGTCCACCTACAGTAGAATGCACAAAAGTTGGGAATGCACAAAAATGGCTATTAGCTGCCAATGTATGACATAAAAGTGAGGGTTGCGCACCATTCATGCATTGTCCCTGAAGTCCTGACTTTTTAGCTGAGTTACCCAAAGAGGTCCTTCTGCATCTTTTGCTCTGCCAGGGTCCAGCTACTTTACATTAAACAAAGACCACTTCTCATATAGCATCACGCTTACAAACATAAAGGTTCCTGTATCTCCAAACTTTACAATGAAACGTGGGGTTTTTATTAGAGCAATGGGCTCGGCTTGGCCAACTGCACCTTGTGTGAAAGTTTCGCGTTCAATGTCGCAAACAGCCCAAAAAATATTTTTTTGGTCGTCGTCGTCGAAGAGGTCGACCCCCCCCATGTCTTCCGCGAATTCAATCAAATCGCCTGATAAGGAAACAGGCACCCAATCTAGTACACCACCTATATCTTATGCGAGAGCTGCTCGCGTTCAACGTCCTACTGCAATTCGAGAATCTTTGACCAGCAATGCACTTGACAAAACCACCCATTCCAATGTGTGGAAAGTTGGTGGATCCCCTGCTTCGTGCCCGAGTTTGTTTTTTGACTTCACTTCTCGCACCGAAAACCGTTCAACACTTCTTCGTCACATAAGTGAAAGCTATCCCGATAACTGTGGTGCACGTCTGCACTCAGATCATTCACGCCGTATTGTTGAGCTATTCATTGATGATTCATCCTTGTACGAAAAAGCCTGCAAAAATGGTCTTCACTTCTCTGATGGTTCTCGTATCTTACCCACTCGGCCTTTATCGGAAAACGCTCACATCATCAACATTCGTCTCAGCAACCTGCCATTCACATCTAGGGAAAAACTAGCAGATGGTATTCGACAAGCACTCGCACCCTTTGGTAAGATTCTAGATCATGGTATTCTTCGTGACCAGGACTCCCACTTGTTTATGGGACATGGTTACGCAACATTAAACGTTTCAGCCTCACTCGATTTCCTCCCACTCACACACACGATTGCTTGGCCCAACTCCGCCGACTTCTTTTATGCAACATGGGCTGAAATGCCATTACATTGTCTACACTGTCATCGTTCCGGTCACTCTATTTCATCATGTCCTAGTCATCCAAGTCGCAATCGTCTTTGCTGGTCATGTGGTCAACCAGGCCATCGTGCAGCAAAATGTTCTTATCATCGCACCCCAGCGCCAACCAACAACAAAGAACCACACGTGCCACCATCGCCTCCATCGCCCACACTTTCTTCTGCCCACAGCCACGACTCTGATGTTTCAATGCATTCTGATGACCTTTCCAATCGTGAAGCTCACAACGACCAGCTTATTGTCGACTTTATCCCACCTCAGCTCAATACTGACCCTAACGCCAAACCTATCACTGGTCGCCAACGCAGACTACTTAACCGCCTGTTCCCTATTTCCGACGAAGCAAGAACCATTACTGAAACACTGACCAGCGTATCTTATGACAGACTTTATGCTACACTTCGCCACAAGGGGAAAGCGTTCCCCTTTTCGTTCTCTTTTGCATCGGAAAGTGTCTCTTCTTCGAGTCACAATGATCCGGTTTGATCTATTTCTCTTCTCAGTTAGTCTTCTTTACTTTCACATTGCTGTATCATCTTTGGGGTATCACTCCTCGACATACTCCCAATAAAAAATCGAGGCAAATCAAGCCTCCCTATAACGAAGAGGTCGACCCCTGGATCCAGTTTGGCTGGTGGCGACATTGCGAAATCTGGGATTGGCAAGCTTGATCGTGAAACTTTCACACAAGGTGCTGTTGGCCAAGCCGAGCCCATTGCTCTAATAAAAACCCCACGTTTCATTGTAAAGTTTGGAGATACAGGCGTCTTTATGTTTTACCTATGCTGTAAGCGTGATGGAGTTGCTTTTTCCTAGTGGATGGTGTCGGCTGCATTAACGGAAAGATGAAGAGCTGGGTGAAACCGCACGTAGTGGTTACACAAACGCGTCCTTGACAGGTTGCTACACAAATGGATGATGATGATGATTGCCTTTTGTGAAGGTACGTAAGTAAACAGCATCCAATAAAGGAGGTGTGTCAAGGTATGCATCACATTTGCATGTAGAAGAAAGTCGAGCTGCATAAACCAATTGGTATATGTAAAAGATACATATACATATTGAATGAGTCACTCATCCTGAAACTCAATGGAGGGATCTCTTCACTTTTTCTCTTCTCAAGCTCATCCCACTTCCCACTCCTCCTTATTGTATTACAAAAGCCACGTACTTCTTGCATGACCAATACAGTAACCGGACCACCTTTATTATTCCATCTTCGAAGCAATAGTATGTTATCCACAATCTAGCAACCTCCAACAAGCGTGTAATAAATAAACAATACTTTATTTCATCTAGCTATCTTGCTATGTACTGTACATTGCGTCCACCATCGTCGTAGTCATCCTCCGTCATCATTCGTACTCGTACTCGTACTCGTCACCAGTCGTCAATCTCATCCGTCACACCAACATCCAAAAATACACAAGATGAAAAAAAGGGATCTTGCAGGCTTCCTTTTGAATCTCGTTGTCGTTATCATTGTCATTGTTGTGGATGAGGTGATCACCATAATCGTCGTTGTTGTGGATGTGGTAATCATCGTAATCGTCATTTTTATTCTCCCATTGCAACCCCACGGAGTTGAGGCTACCATTGAGCACATAAATAGCAATGGAGACAATATACGTATATAGCAACTCGCACAAGCAGCAGTGGGAAGGCTGAAGTGGCATTTTATTCTTTCTTGACATGAAGCTACATTGGCTACTGGCAGGTATGATAAGGTGGACGGGCTGTCATTTGGAAAGGTGAGCAAGGCATTGATAAGGGATAACACAAGCAAGAAGCAGCATACACTGGCAAAAGATATGGCTATTGGTTTATCATTATATGCATGGATTGTACTTGTTGATCTCTGTCATGGGTAAAAGGAGGCGTAGTCACTGGTAGCACGTTTTGGGGCAACAAGAGATGCAGCAGCAATGAGTTGTCAATATGGGCCCAGTCGTCATGCCTGTATCCAAGGTGACGCGTGTTGTCAGTAGTCATTGCTGTATCCAAAGCGATGCATGTACATAGGATTGGCATGATGTCATGGATCTACGATGCCACGTGGTAAGTGTCATTGTGCAGAGGATCGACATGATGTCATGCATAAGCAAATGCAACGTCGATCTCCATTTCCAAATTAAGAGTCCAACCATTTTATATACCACACGATCCGTATCATCCATTCTTCAATAATTTATGATTTAAATGTGACGAACGCTGTCTATTTTGTCTAAGCTACGATGTCGTTGATTGATTCGTGATGATGTTTATCCAGAGGTGAGTAAGGGTGATGCTATTGTATTGGGGGTCCTTGAAGCTCGTGTTGCAAATGATGAACGCTTGTATGTCGTAAGAAAAGGTACAGCATAAATACTCTATTCTTGCTCATGTTGTACACCCACGCTTACCATTCCAATCCTTCTTCTTGTACCAATACGCTGCATGGATGTTGTGTCGTCTTTATAAATGTATGTGTGATTCTAGTAAGAGAATCCCAATCAATAGCCATTCCCATTGAGCACAAAAGAGGATACATACCGCATGTTGGTCCTGTTGTTGTTGTATCATGGCAACCATGTTGTGTTGTGTGAAAACGTAGATGATTGGCCGATAGCCGTTGTCATAGTATCCATGTCGATCCTTCGTTCCAAATTCATCCGTGATGCTGGTGTTCGCCATTCTAATCCTGCTCTTGGAATTTACCAGTGATGAGAGAGATTCGCCGTAGGGGTATCCTTGCTCCTTGCTTGCAACAACAGTCAATCCCCAGCGTAACGTCCACCGCAGAAAATTGTATGTACCGAGATGATCCCTGTATTCTTGCATGATGGTTGTCTTGATGATGTGATGCGTAATAGCGGTTCTAGAGAAGCTTTTAGCACGCGTACATACGGCGTGTGTTGCTCACTCACCTTGATGCCATGATAAGGCCTGTGGTTCGTGCGAAAGGTCGATGATTGTGTTAGATGTCAGCGTTGAATGGTCCATAGATATTCCTGGTGCCTTGATTGACGACGTGTTGCAAGATTGATACGCCTGAAACGAGCTTCTTTAGTAGTCTGAATCCGTATCCACGCTTGCTGATTGATCCTACCTGAATGATAGTGCATGTGCCAAAATAATAGGTGGTCCATGGGTAAGAGTACGCGACTATAACTGGGAAGCCTGATGCGTGCATACAATGAATACCTTGTTTATCCTCTTCCGTCTCTTGATTTACCTGATGAAACCCCTTGAATATGATTGTGGTGCTGATGCTGTGACAGTAAATGAAAGCCACATGGTGTGTGTATCAACAACATGGGACGATTCATAGTGCTTGTGATAGATGAGTGTCTGGTCGCCGATTGAGGTCGTTGGTAAGTATGGAAACGGGTCCACTGGAAGCACCATATCAATACATTGCACGTGTGTTCATCTCCTGCCATTGTATTTGCCTTTGAAATTGTCTTTGTGGCATACGAGACCATCCTCCAATGCTTTGTGAAGTTGCTGTACCATCCATCCCATACGGATTCTTGCGCTGAAATGGAAGCATACACCATCCTTGTAAGCGATAAGGCCGATCCCATATCCAAACCCGCATCCTTACCATAAACCTGAACGAGATAACGAGTGTATGCATGTGTGTGTTGAATAAAGATCCTCTTGCTATGTAGAGATGAATGAGCATGATGATTGTACACACCCTCGTAAACAACGTACCTGTGAATTTGAACGTCATGAACGAGCCCACGTTGTATGGTGATGACCCTCGTCTGCTTGAAGTTGTGTGCTATACTTGCTTCCCTTTTCCTTTGCTGAATCCTTGTTGGATGATCCACTAGCCATAGCTATACCCTTGTCCACCTGGAGCGTGACGATCACTAGTGATCCATCCTATGGCAAACATCATCAGCAACACGCGTGCTTGTATGCCACAGACAACCACTTGCCTTATATCCCATGTTTGCTACAATAAAGACGCCGTTCTCGTTGTGATATAATGCTGCTACCTTGTTGCCTTGAGATGCGTGTTGTCAGTGCCCAATGTGTCCAAGATCAAGTCGCCATGGATAAACCGAGTGCCTTGTTGAAGCGTGCCTTGTACCTTGTGCACGATGAGTGCCTTGTCCAAGAGGAGTGTCACCATTTGCCAGTTGTTTTGATCCAAGAAGGAAACAAGATGTGTGTCGCCATGTCGCTGGTTGCCTTGGTTCTCGAAGAAAAGAAACGATACCCCAAGCTTATGCATAACACACCTTTTCAAACAACGATACCTTCCACGATTAAAATCCTGTCATCCTAATGCCACATGTATTATCAGTCAATTATGCAGACATCTTCCATCATCACTTTTACATGGGCTCTTTTTGGGATAAGGACCAAGATCGATCATTGATAAAGCCAGTGGGTATACAAATGATAGCATCATCATGTACACGTGATTAAATTTATTATGCAGGCATCTTGCACCATCTCTTTTTGGGATAACGGCAAATAGTCAAACTTCGATACGTATCTTATGTATTTCCACCCCAATTTCATGATGTAACTGTGGCCCACCTTACTTGTCAATCCATGTTGTGCCTTAATAAAGAAAACTACTACAACCAATGGTCATTACAATTTGATTGCCTTGTAATTGTGCCCCTGAGTGTCAATTCGGCAAAATTTTCTCTCTCAACGCGTGCGACCTTAAATGAATCTGATTTCACCTGCTTCTCCCCATCATACCAAGCCCTCATTTGCTTGAACCGACACGATTCCACTGATTGACAAGTCCATGGCGAGTGCTGACACCATACAACACACGCTTTTGTTTGAGACACACACACACGCACACACTTGCTCTTTTCTACAACGTTCCTTGCTCTTCACTTCTATTGCAGCAGCTGTCATTAGCTTCGTCGTCTGTTGGCCGTATTTATTGCACACAGGCTTGGCCTTTTATGCAAGCAACAAGGAGTGCACGTCAAACGCGTTCTTTGGTGACGCATGCCCTGGATGGACAAGATAAAGGATTCGGCAGACGCGACAATGGTGGATGAAAAGAATATACAACAACAGAAAGGAAGGCGTTTTATTGGTCAAGATAAACGACTTGGAGGATGCAGGTTGGCATTGTTATGCATGGTCGCTTCTTATTTACATCGATGGATGGCAATGGTTATGCAAGACAACAAGGTGAGTCGTTTTTACCATGGCGATGATGGCTCTCGACTTTATATTCATCTCTCTTTATTTTCCTTGCCAGTGATTACTCTGCTTATTTCATAAACCATGTCTCAATCCTCTTCCAACGGCACTAAGCGTAATGCTGATGACATTGATCATTCGCTTTATACTTGGGACTTGCGTACGTCATTACTTGATTTGGTATACAATCATTGCTACATTCTATTAACACATCATTGCTTTTACTCATTATTGGAATCATCGGCACTACCAGCAACAAGTCGTAGACATACCTCCAGGAATGCTGTTGCTGAGGCCGCTGCAAACGATGATTCGCATCAAGATGTCTCCATTGATCATGGAAACGACTATGATTTCGAGGATTCACCTCAAGATGCCTCAATTCATCATGGGGATGATGACGGTTACGATGATTCGGATCAATACGTCTATAGCGATCGTGAGGATGATGATGACAGTGGAAACGAAGATGAAGACCACGAAGGTGAATAATATTATTCATGCTTATTGCTACTGCTAGATCGTTTAACATATGATTGTATCTCGTTTGCTATAGATGAAATCCCTTCTACCGATGCTAAGTTACATAGCCGAATGCTAGCGTGTCGGCGTACCTGCCGGTGAGTGGTTATTTTAGTATCGTTGCATTACTTGAGCGAATTACTGACCTTGGTGACACAGAGCACACTTTAAGCTTGCGTACTTCCACTGGCTTGCTGTACAACAGATGGTCGATCCTATGAAGTTTACACGTGCTGTTTTCTCAGGGGAAATCAATGGTCGACATGTGAATGTTGATCCTACCTTGAGTACTCTTGATGACAAGCCCGACATGTACGTCCTCTTCTGCCGCTTCTTCCTCTCATGGTGTTAACTTATGTGAGCATCCTGTTGTGGATGCAATGCTTGAAAACCAAGGTATGCAATTAAAATTATGCTCTCTTTTCTTTTACTCATACTTTCGTTCGCTCTTTTTACTCTCATCTCTTCCTTAGGTGAACCAACAACATTGATGGCTATCAAGCATGCTTTGGCCCATTTTGGTATTGCAGCCTCCTTTGATCTGGATTCCAACTTGCCTTCTGCCCTCCATGATGGTAATGGTACCTCTGCTTGCCCTCTTGCTCCACAAGAGGAAAGGTACTTGCTTTTGCTTTGTTCCTTAGCTACCTGTTGCTTATTTTCTATTCCTTTTTTAATAGCTTTCCTTCAGCCACCATTTTTATGTTGCCTGATCTAGGTCCTGATGAAGTGGAGCCTGTGTGCATTGGCCCTTTGGATACCTCAGTTCCTGTAAAGAAGGCTAGGTATTACAGGCAACCACCATCCCAACCTGCTGCCCAAAAAAACAAAGGACCATGGAGCCTGAAAAAGAGGGAGACAAGGTGAAAAAATGTATGTATCTTTTATTATCCTATTCTCAAAGTACCTGCTATTAATTTGATTTTTTAGTCAAGATGTATATGCGCAAGTTGGAGCCTGTGTCAGAAGTGCATGTAGATACCCATCGTCTGCTGGACTTTACCTTGTTCAGGGATATCTACTTGCACTCTGGCATGCTCAATGGGCGCCTTCCCACCATGCGCTATGATGACATCTGGCCTGTGGTGAAGCACAAGCATCCATTGTCAATCCATACTGCTACATTCTTTGATGTTTGCTGCGACTTCGGAGGCCAAGCTTCATACCATCAAGGTCTCTGGAAAGCACACTGCAAGGGCATTTAAGGAATATCAGGAATTGATTCGCATGAGCCTTTCAAGTAGCCATGTCGATGAAAATCAAGACTACTGGAATTGTATCATCAAGAGGGCTGGTACTGCTTTGATTTCATTGGTCAAGCATCTTGGTATTGAGGTTCTCCTCTTTCCTCTCCACTTCCCTTGGCGTCGTCTTGGTGAGATGGCATGCAAGGACATCGACACTTTCACTCAGGATAAAGCATTTTGGGAGGAAAGAATTGGAGATGTTAAAGAGGCTGCCGAGACCTCCCATTGGATTATCCCAAACATGGAAGCTTTTGGTTTGGTGATATCAGAAACACTCTTTAAAAGTCAAAGAAATAAACATTCCTTTAACCAGAATATCCATCCTTTGCTCGCAACTACACCTCCCCTCCCATTCCTTAGCCAAGTACATCTTTCTTTCACCACAACCAAAACATCATGATGGCTGCTTGTAATCGGCTCAGTGATGGATTTGCCATATTGGTGGCAATTGAAACGACGTTTTCAATCATGCAAGGTGTGACATTAATATGAGCCAACATGCCTATTGGCTATGTATGTAAATGAGCGTTACGATCAAGAGCTCATCCAAATCGCATCCAATTTGAATGCTGAATTGTAATTTGGATAGATCGAATATAAAAGAACGACTTCTATTTATTACTACATACAGCGAGTGAGACTAAGAATGGGTGCATGTGACATGCTGTATATATAGACCATCGTGGTAAAGCTATCAAGTGCCTCCGAATTCTCGCTCCTCTTCCGCTCCCATCTTATTTTCTCTCTCCTCCACTACGCTTCGCGACGCGTCCAACTCTACCATGTTCAACCAATCGACAAACCGTATACGAATCACCTGCTTCTCCCCATCATGCCAAGCTCACAATTGCTTTGAACCAACTCCATTCGACTGATTGGCAGGTCCATGGCGAGTGCAGACACTATTACAACACACGTCTTGTATGACACCACACACCCACTTGCTCCTTTCTACAACGCTCATTGCTCTCAACATCAATTGCAGCAGCTTCCATTAGTTTCGACATCTGTTGGCTGTATTGAATCTTACTATTTATTGGACACGAGCTTGACCTTTTCTACGAGCAACAAGAAGTATACGTCAAACGCATTCTTTGGATGGATGTACTCGGTGAACAAGGTAAAGTGTTTGGCAGGCACGAGGATGGTGGGTGAAAAGAATCTATGACAAGAGGAAGGGCCGACGCTTTTATTTGTCAAGGTATATATGACATGGATGATGCAGGATGGCATTGTTTGACGCAAGACAACAAGGTGAGTCAATTTGACATGATGATCGAGTGGATCCGATTTTCACACGAATGGACGACGGTACTTGGGAGGATGGCAATTGTTTCATGCACGACAACAAGATGAGTCGCTTTATCACGGTGATGGAGTGGATCGCTTCTCTTTCCAAAGAATGCAAGGCATGGCTTAGGTGATGGAGGACAACAAGGTGGGTCAATTGATGATGATAAGGATAGAGATGAGACGATTCATTTTCAAACGAATAAACGAAGGATGGCATTGCTTGTTCTAAGACAACTCGATGTGTGATTTTACAATGGTGTTGGTGGCTCCCAATCAAGTGGATGGTACTTTATTGAATGGGAAGATGACCATGTATTTTAATGAATCTTTCATTACACCTTGTACTACAGGAACGGTTGTTGGTCACCTCGATTGGATGTGTCTAACTTCTACTTTTACCAGGCTGGATCCCTTTCTTTATCTTGGACAATGGCAGCAGCTCTGTGCTAAACCTATCTTGGATCATCTCTTTCTTGGATCACGATAAGGATTGGATTGGTGATGGATATACTACAGCGAACAGCGTCTACCCTCTTATTGGGATCACCATAAAGGAGGCGTCATTGGATTGGCATTGGATAAAAAACAACAACAGCATCACTGAGTACACCTACATGACAGTACCTGTTATTGGGACGACGACAAAGATTGGATCATTGAGATTGGCAGTGGATATACAACACCAAAAAGCGTCTACCTCTTATTGGGATCACTACAAGGAGTGTCATTGCATATATACAACAGCAGCATCATCATCAGGGACATGCGAAGGGCTTATCATGCAGTCATCTTGTGCCATCACCTCGTCCATGTTGCTCTTTTTCCGATAGCGACCAGGTTGGATCAATGGAATTGGCAGTGGGTATACAAATGGCAGCACCACCTGATACACACGTATGGATTTATTGTACAGCCATCTTGCACCATCTTTTATTGGCGTTGTACTTTGGATGATAAACCTTGGAAATATACACATGCACTTCAACAACTACAAACGCTCATAGAAGGCCATCCTCCATTGTCCCTCAAACTTCCACATAGATCATAGACTTAGCTTTCTTTTAGGGGCTCTATTGTCATACATTAAAACAATCTCATATAAAAAACTACAAGGATGGATCAGAGGGATTTGCAGAGGATTTACAAATGGCAAGGTCATCATGTGGATGCGTATGGCTTTATTGAGCACACATCTTACACCATCTGCTATTGAGATAACAACATGACTTTGGAGATACAAGGCACTGCAATCAAATGGCAGCATCATCTGCTGCACACGTGATTGGATTATTATACAGACAACTTCCGTGGTCTCTTATAGATAAATGCCATGGATACATGTTGGCGTGATGACACGTTGCTATGGGAACAAGTTAGCACACATGCATGCTGAAGATGATGATTGCACAAGTAGGTAAGCAAAGTGGAAGTTCCAGTCGTTTTCATGCACAATCGTTCCCTCGGTCCATTCCGATTCGACTCAATGGAAAGCCCATGACGAGTTACCTTCCTACAGTACCTATTATGTACAACATACACCTTCTTTCTACAACGGTCGTTCCTCGTAACCTCGGCTGCAATAGCTACCATTCGCTTCGTCTTCAGGTGTGCACTCGACTCGTTCTTTCAATGGACACAACTAAGGCCTTTTATACAAGCAAGAAGCAAGGCGTGTATGTCAACCGCTTTCTTTTGGATATTGATGGGTGACAAGGATCCTACAACAAAAAGGGCTCATTAATGGTGATGGACTTATAGAGGACGCTGTTACTTGATGCAGGACAACAAGGTGAGTGATTGTTCTCATGAATGGATTATAGTACCTGGAGAAGAGGCTTGATGCAGGACAACAAAGTGAGTTGAATTATCTTGATGGCGCTTTTTCAAACGACTGGTTGATTCCACAACAACATGGCGACATCTTGTGGCGAACAATCATACCAAGGTTGAAAGGTTAAGGCAAGTGATACCGCTCTTGGAAGAGATGCACGCTTACGTACCTCGTACAAGTGCTGGTCATTTTTCTGGAATGTATCCATGGCAACTCGTGGAAAGATAGACGTTACTACTTAAAGCAATGTGGATTGGTTATTTACAATACATGGTATGTCTTTCATCTTTGAAAGTGGGATCGAGGGATTGTGGTGATGGATCACACGTATGAGAACGAAGGACTATTGTTTGGGATGCTTTGTTTCTGGTGAAAATTGATATTGTGAGCTTAAAGACACAAGGTGTTGATCGTGTTCTATGGATGATTTAAAGATGCCACTGTCTAATGCTGTACAACTAAAAAAGCTCAGCTTTTTGTATCGTTTCATGGAGTCTCACTGATAGGTACATAGATCCATTACAATTAACAACATGGAAGTTGCTATTTTCAAATATGAACAAGACCACTTTTCACATGTCTATCATGTATCTTGGTCAAATCGGCTTGGATCAAGTTAGTCTTTGTGTGTGCAGATAGCTCTCACGATTTGATTCATGCTGATGATTAAAGGGAGATACTGTGACTTGGGACATATACGTCAATGAATGTAAACGCGTAATATCAGGGCGATGAAATCAATCGCGCTTGAAATCAAATACCGTTTCCATGCCAACCCAACCATGCTCAATCATGTATCTTTGCCAAATTGGATCGTATCGGGTCGTTCTTTGTATGTACAAATAGCTCTCGCTATTTGATTCATGCTGATGATTTGAGGGGAAGACGTTCTACACTTGTGGGATGGATTGATGCGACTTCTTTTAATAGTGGACCACGGAGCTCAATCATGTATCTTTGTCATATTGGATCGTTTCAACGCGTTCTTTGTATGTACAAAGAGCTCTCACGATTTCATTCATGCTGGTGATTCGAGGGGGACATGCTCACTCGTAAAAAAGTTCAGGATGCAGGGAGCCGGATTGAGGTGACACAAGTTGCGTCGTGTGTGTCACTCCAATGCGACGCCATGCATCTTGCTTTATTTTACATGTTAACCCCTTCCCATTTTTGAAATTCATATAGGAAGTCATGGTGGGGCTATCTAACGGCAAAAACTACGTCTTGATCAGAGCTGTTTTCACCAAGTTAGCGTTTTCCCGCTTGATCCTAGGCTGTAAGTCAATCAAAGACGAGTTGCATCCGTGTCACCCCAATGCGATTACGTGCAGCTCTCCAGTTTTTACATGTCAACCCCTCTCCCTGTTGAATGTAACTCATACTCTTTTGACGAGATCTAACTATACACACTTGAAATGAGTTTCTATGTGGTAATCCTGCAAAGTTAGCCTATTGAAGGCTGTATAACATTGGGATACAATTAAACACCATTGCAAGGTTTATATGAAAACGTGCATTGCAATGAGCTCTACATGCTGGTCCTTTCCGATTTCAAAATTGACCCGATTTGAGCGAGTTACGATAATCTTTGCTTTTATTACATCTATAACGCATTCTACTTTGTAAGCTACGTGTATTAAAGGACACCATCATGTATTTGTACAGCATGTGTGTGTGTGTGATTGGAAAGGAAAGTAAATCGTGAACCTATGAATGCTGTATTTTTGGTCTGCTTGTAATAGCCTGAAGCTACGTCTGGTATGGGAAAAAGGACGAGTAGTCACTTGAAGCACGTTTGAGGCAACAACATATGCAGCAACGGGTGGTCAATGGCAAGGTTGTATGGATGGAATATCCTATAGTAGAGCTGATGTGTATATGGCCAGGCGTTTCTTATAAAAAGGATAATAAAAAGGGCGTGTGTAGTATGTGTGTGATGTTGTCATGGCTGTATCCAAGATGATGCATGTGTCAGTAGTCATGGCTGTATTCAAAGTGATACGCGTGTTAGTAGTCAAAGCTGTATCCATGGTGATACGCGTGTTGGTAGTCGTGGCTGTATCCAAGGGTGGTTGACATGATGCCATGTATGTACGATCCCACGTGGCAAGTGTCATCGTGCAGCGGATCGACATGATGTCATGCATGTGCATATGCAACGTCAATCTCGACTGCCAAATTAAGAGCCCCATCCATTTCACACATACTCTTGTTACAAATGATAATAGTAATCTGCTTCCATCCTTCAATAATTTATACTTCAAATGTGACGAATGCTCTCTATTTTGTCTAAGCTATGATGCTGATGATTGATGTGTGGTGATGTTGATCTAGAGGTGAGCGTGGTTGATGATGCTGTGCAGTGATCCTTGAAGCTCGTGATGAAAATGATGAACGCTTGTAGGTCCTAGGAAAAGGTAGAGCATCAATCCTCTGTTCTTGCTCACGTTGTACACCCACTCTTACCAATCCAATCCTTGACCTTGTACCCATACGCTGCATGGATGTTGTGTTGTTTATATATGTGTATGTGTGATCCTACTAGAGGAGTCCCAATCAATAACCATTCCCATTCACCGCAAGAGAGGGTACATACCGCATGTTGGTTCTTTTGTTGTTGTATCATGGCAACCATGTTGTGTTGTGTCATAACCGTTGTCATGGTATCCATGCCTGAAAGTATATCCTTGATATCGATCATTTGTACCAGATCCATCCATGAAGCCGTTGTTCGCCCTCCTGATCCTTGACCATGGATGTAGTGCTGATGCCGTGATAGTAAATGATAGCCAGATGGTGTGTGTATCAACAACACGCATAGACGAGTGCTTGGTCACCGATTGAGGTCATTGGTAAGCATGGAAAGGAGTTCACTGGAAGCACCATGTCAGTACATTGCCTGTGTGTTCGTGTCCTGCCATTGTACTTGCCTTTAAAATTGTCTTTGTGGCATACTAATCCATCCCCCAACGCTTTGTTCAGTTGCTGTACCATCCACCCCATACGTATCCTCGTGCTGAAATGAAAGCGTACACCATCCATGTAAGAGACAAGGCCATTCCCATATCCTCCGCATCCTTACCATAATCCTGATTGAGATAGTGAGAAGGAGATACTTGTGCTTGTTGTGAATAAAGATCCTCTTGCTATGTACCAGATGAATGAGTATGATGATTTTGCACACCCTCACAAGCGACATACCTGAGAATTTGAATGCCATGAACGAGCCCACGTTGAAGATGTGCCCACACTTGCTGCCGTTTTCCTTTGCTGAAGCCTTGCTGAATGATCCATAAGCTATCAAAAATACCATCAGCAACACGTATACTGTATATCACAAACAGCCACTTGCTTTGTATCCTCATGTTTGCTGCACTCGACTTGTGTGAGAAGACGCCGTGCTTGTCGTGTCTCATTGCTGCTATCTTGTTGCCTTGAGATGCGGGCCATTGTCAGTACCCATTGTGTCCAAGATCGAGTGCCATGGGTAAACCGAGTACCTTATTGAAACGAGTCTTGTCCTTGTCCACAGTGAGTTCCTTGTGCCTTGTACCTTGTTCACGATGAATGCCTTGTTCAGAATGAGTGCCTTGATCCAACAAGCTGTGTCGCCATGTCGCTGGTTGCCTTGGTCCAAAAGAAAGAAAAGATACGATACGCCAAAATCATGCACAGCGCACCTTTTTAAACAACGACATCTTCCATCATCAGTTTTACATGGCTCTTTTCCGGATAAGAAAAAGGGATCGATCATGGATAGTGGCAGTGGGTATACAAATGGCATCATCATCATGTACACGCGTATGGATTCATTATGCAGACACCTTGCTGCACCATGGACCGTCCCTTTTTGGGATAACGATTGGCAGGATATACAAATGACAACATCACCTGGATAATACGGCCAACTCAAGAGCGCTTGGAGACTTCCAATAGCTCTCTTCCTCGATGTCCACTTTGCTGCTGCTGCTCGAGACTCGTATAGGATGACCCATGTAAATGAAGATGTCGTGTTCTATCTCTAATGCAAATGAACAATGTTAGCAAATTATCTGTAACTTGCATCATGTGTCTTTTTTCTTGTCGTTACCTTGCCAACCCATGCTGTAAAGAAGCATGTGCGAGATACAAAGATCCATGTAAAAGAGAATCAACAATGGGTGCCTGGTACATACAATGGGACCATCCGCATACCTCGTAGCCGAATGCTGCGTATCAACCAGGGACTGTGTGAAGACTATGAAGGGGTAGTGTTAATACGACGACGACAAATCACGACATACATGAAAGCAAATACCTGAGGAAGCAGTAGAGAAATGAGACAATGCCACGTTTTGGATAGTCCCATCAACATGATAAGCGCAGACTTGTCAATCAATCGCAGCAACCTGGATCCATGATGAAGAATGAGGCCATAAACCATGTAATCAGAAAATCATCAACATCACCAATAAAGAATACGTACCTGTGGAGGCCGCCTTGTTGCATAACACCGGGTAATGATGACCATAGCATTCCTGCAATTCGACTTGATAGGAAGCAAAAGTGACATTCCAATCACTTGCCTGTTGGAAAAGTGTTCACGTTGTCGTGTTCGATCCGAAAGTCAAATCCATTGCACCCCCAAGTCAATGCCAAACGAATGCATCGAGGAGAATTGGATAAAGGAGATGTTGGATATATATCTTTTCTGAGGCCGTCCTATGTTTTCATATAATTAGTATCCATCGATGTCATCAATTCCTGGTGATAACAGACACTTACACAATGTGAATGAACCATGACATGAGCAAAAAGTTGAGGGTGTTTCATTGTGCTTGGTGATACAATCAATGTCGGATGATCGGAATTTCCCTTGTCCCAGCTGCATAAACAAGCGATCTTGCATGTTCCACAATGGCACGTGATACATCTCCCATCTTCCTCGCTATCCTTTGCATCGCGTATACACGTCCATAGCCATTGAATCCACTTGCTGGCATGATCATGCCGATAGAAAGGTCTCTCGTGATCATCCATAATGTATCAAGATGTGATTGTTGAAAGTCGAGTGAAATCAAAGGTGTGAACGATCATGCTGGATCTCGTCTTGTTGATGATTGCATCGTAAAGTGCTTTCTCGGTATTGTTCAGTCTTGCTAATCGTTCCTGTACCACAATGACGATGGATCACAAGAATTGTATTGGATCAGCAACCTAGTATTGCCTCTCATTCACACTCATAGGACATAGTACATACCTTGTAGTCCTAGCCATGACAGCATCCGAAACAGCTTGCTCGTTTTTCTGTATGCAGGAATCCTGTCAGCATTCCCATCACATCATATCATCATCACCATAGCCATGAAAGTTACCTGGATGACTTGTAAAAGCAATAGCAATCAACATCATCTCCATGATCCTCGTGTCCTAAGAACTATATTGATCCCTTTGTCAACCGTATTGATTGTCCAAAGTATGACCAAAGACGGTACCTTGCTCACCAGTGCCAGAGAGAAGAAACCTTGTATATCCTTGTATCAGACCTACAGTCTTTTCCACCTTGTGTTAGTATTCGTTTGTTGTAAACACGGATTGCTTGTAACTTGAACTCACTCGTGCAATGTCTTTGCGTGTCTACTGATGCGTAAGGGATTGTCATTGCTGTTGCCATTGACCACGGTTGCCATGTCTTGTTATGGAGAGAGAAGAGTTGGGCATTGTCGGTTGGTGTGCAGTGGGTTGAATGCAGGTTGTCGTTGTGGTAAGCTTGGGTTTGTGAATGGGAGTGAGCGGGAAGAAGAAAAGGTTGGTCCTCTTTTCCTTTTCTCAGTGTCCTTCTCTCTCTCTCTTTTTCTTTCGCTCTCTCCCCTTTTTCGTTATCACAATGAGTCAACGCTTTCCTATTCGCGTTCACCAACAACCTTGTTTATTCCAATGATAGAAGCAAATTGCTACAACGCCTCATTTCTTTTATGGTCGATTTCCAGTTGTACAACGTCTGCCTCCTTCTACAACCACCAGGCACGCTCATTATGAAACTTATGGCCGCAACAAACAACGCGTCACCTCTCTGCTCTTGTTTAGAGTACCAATGTCGAGATCGTGGACGCTATTATATGGAAAAGGATGCGTCAGCACGTCAACCAACAGCAGACACACAATATCCAATATCGAAGCACAGCTTTCAGTGTTGCATATAAGAATGGCGACAATGTACGTTGTGGATAGGGCAAGCATGGGTATTCAAAAGTACTGAAAAAGTATATTCTTTAAAGGATGGTTTTGACGGCATCTTTCCCAACAACATCCTCGCATCCAACCAGCGGCTATCTTATTACAACCTTTACGATTACATCTGCAAGGAGAATGAGACTATGACAACAAAGGAATTGGATGGCACCTGGAAATGAACGTTTGCATGCAGGAATACCCGTCTTTTCTCGACGCCTTTATATGAGTGATCAGCATACATCAAGGTTGTGGTTGAGTGGTTCATTTTCCACGCAAGGAGTTACATGGTTCATGCAGGTAAGAACAATCAAATCATGTGGACTGCAAGCAAGATGTTAAAGGCCTCTTTTCGATTGTGGTGGTTGCCACGCACAACAGCATGATTGATCTCCATGCCAACGAACAACTAGTATCGTTCAACGACTTATCACCGCAAACACAAGTCATGTATCCGTCATTGCAAGCTTCCCAAAGGTAAGGGCAAGGAGAGCGTGTGTGCTATAAGCAGCAGGCTAAAGAATGACATCAATGGATATCGTTTACAACAGCGTCATTTGGTGAGGTATCATCACGCATATCCAGCTATGGATTATACATACCACTCAAGCTCCAGCGCAAGGCCTCGATATGAAAACATGCCATCCCATGATTCAGCTGCTCTATCATGCCCACTCCATCGACACCATCTGCAAGAAGGGGATCGTATTTCTGGCTTCGCATGTTTATCCCAATCACCTGGATACAAAGCTGCGGATCAGCACGGATTCTATGATTATTATGGGCTGCCAGGATCACATTGCGAATCACTCAGGGATCACTGCATGATTGGATGAGAAGGGCTTCGATGATGTGCTACAGTATCACTGCTTTTGTCTTATGAAGCTTGCCAACCATGAACGGCACCTTCTACGATGACATCTACCAGTCTTATGATGGACGTCGACAATGATCAATACCGAATGGATTAAGGACATAGTGGCATACATTAGAAACATTGCATTTATCAGCGTTTTCTTGTTTAATGAATATACTTGTGGAATCCATCATGCTAAAATGTTTGACGCCTACTGCATCTTCATGAACGCACGCTTGATAATGTGGGTCACATGTTTGGTTTTCAAGATGTCTATTATTTTTCACTACAACGCAGTTGATTATGTAAAGGGCGGGAGCATGATGCTTCGTATGATTGCTACGTTGTTGGATTGAGAGAAATAGGATAAATAACGAAGATTGGGATCGGAATCAGTGTACTATATCAGATTCAGGAGAATACTCCTTATCTTGTGGGCACGCTTATGTCATATGGGTTCACTTCGCGGCCAATATCTATTATGGATGGACGTGACGAAGCGTATTGTAGCGATTAGTCAGTGACGTTTTATAATAGTTTTTGCAATATGAAACTCAATAAAACCTTACTCCTTGTGACGCAAAGCTATGTTGTGTACACCCCATATTACAAACTGAAAAGGCGGGTACCTCACCCGAAGTCTGAGATGGAACCCCTTGGTCAACACTATGTAATTGTACTCTTTCAAGCACAAAGTTCCTAAGTATTTTCAGGTTTTCAACAATCGTGTAACTCTGCATAGCTTTCATGGTATTCTTGGTGGGATCATGAAGATCAACATAACTCGGTATTTGATCATACATGGCAATGTTCATTTTACTACTCAAAGGGATTGCTGACATCTCGTACAATGTGACACAACACCTAGGGCGTCAAGACTACGAATAACGCCACACTGGACATCATTTTCAGTTTTCACACCCCTTTTTTTTTTCTCAATTTTTGACATGACATGCGATATAGAGGACGATAACGACCCATACAAAGTATCTACATGCGCAAAAGACACCATACACTTGAAATGTTATTCATAAGGTTTTGTTTAGATCAATATAAACTTAGAGGATGACTCGGACAGCAACAAAAAAGCGTACTTCGAAAAAGGCCTTCGCACACTCTTAGCCGACCCATTTTTCTTGCTGCTCTATGTACCTGAAGATGGGGACAGGATGCAAATTATACGACCTGCTAATGACTCATATCATCGCAAACGCATGATCAAAAAGATCAATGAAGCAAAACGCGTTCCATCGTTTTATTATGCGTTATCACACCTTTGGGGACTCACAAAAGACAACCTATACGAGTGGAATCAAATCAGCGACTACGTGGATGACGAGGAAGGACAACCAGTGAAGCCTGTGTCCATGCGACCTGAGAAACGCGATGCATTACTAGCACTACTCAAAGATCACCCTGATAGTTATTGGTGGATCGACGTCTTGTGTGCACGTTTTGATACACCCTTGGATATCATGGGAGATATCTATGCTTATTGCCTTGAATGTATTGCGATGATCGATTGTGAGCCGAACCTGATATCTGAAATTCATACAGCGGTGGATGAGCTAGCAGCACTCGAGAAATTAGCATACAGAGAAGAGATAGAATGGTCAACATACAAGGAGTTGTGTCAACCCAAATGCTCCCTATTGGTTGAACACTTGCATACATTTTTCCAAAGCGAATGGTGGCAACGTGTATGGACTTGGCAGGAGATGGCTCTACCTGTAGGAGACGTGCGCTATATTGCTGAAACAGATATTCACCGATTTCAAACCAACTCTTTAACGCTGGACATAATGACAGCGTCTAAAATTTCGAGTATGACGTATTATCATGTTGACTTCGACAAACAAAACGGTACGTTACATCGTATGCATAAATTGATATTGATCACACTGATAACCAGTTAGCCAGCAGATGCATTTTATGAAGTTCGTTTATGTCTTTCAGACATAAAGGCTGCTAAGACATCCAACTCTTACCGTATCAGCGGTATCGACTTTCGAGGCAGATTTGAAAGGGCAGTGTGGTCATTGAGTGGATCCAAGCGACGATGTTATGATCCAGTGGATTATGTCTATGGTGTGCTGGGGATGTTGCGGATCAAAATCCCAAGGATGGAGGATCCCAATGACGTTTGGCGCCATTTCTTATCACAGTTGGATGATTTAGTTCCGCGTGATGGAAGATGGATTGATCTTGCAGACGAAATCGATTTACGTAAAGTTAAAAATATTGGCGAAGTGTACCACGAGTGGTATAAGGTTCTGAATAAACGTTGAAGGCTACTATCAGGAGCAAAGAATGGCCTTTTTAAACGACTGTGATGATGATTTTGTTGTTGCATTGTTGCAGCAAAACACTGGTGACACGTGTAACACGCTGTTGGTCGCAGCAGTGTTCTTTCGGTGCCTCTCTTTCTCTTTCACGTCTACTCTTCCCACTCAAACTTCAACACGTCCAACCTTATCATGTTCCACCGATCGACAAGCTGTATACGATTCACTTGCTTCTCTCCATCATGCCAAGTCCACGATTGCTTCCAACTGACCCGATGGCAAGCCCATGGCGAATGAGCTTCGCTTCAGACACTATTACAACACACCTTTCTTTGACACCACACCCCCACTTGCTCTTTTCTACAATACTCATTCTTCTCAACCTCGATTGCAGCAGCTTCCATTAGCTTGGTCATCTGTTGGCCGATTGAATCTTGCTATTTATTGGACACAGGCTTATCCTTTTCTACACTCAACAAGAAGTATACGTCGAACGCGTTCTTTCGCTATGGGTATACTGGATGGACAAGGTAAAGTGTTTGGTAGACGCCATGATGATGGAGGAAAGGATCTACGACAACAGAAAGGGCTCACTCTTTTATTTGACAAGGTGAATGAGATGAATGAAGGATGACATGGCTTGATGCAACACAACAAGGGGACACTTTTTATCATGATGATGGAGCGGATCCGATTCTTTTTACATGAGCGGATGACAGGACTTGAAGGATGGCATCGTTTCATGCAAGACAAGACGAGTCGCTTTATCACCGAGATGGTTTGGATCGCTTCTTTTTCAAAGGAATCGATGGCATGAATTAGATATGGAGGACACCAAGGTGGGTCAATTGATGATGATGAGGTAGACGAGACGATTCATTTTCAAATGAATAAATGAGGCTGCAGGAACATCATCTGGAGTGCGTACATGTGGGTATGGGATACCTTTTATATATGGATGATGTGTTTGTCGAGCGTTTCTATTTGCAAACATGTAATGTAAAGAGCAATGATAATAAAAAAATCAAACGTTTGTAGACGACCTGGGAAGGGTGATCGTGTTGTTACCTGGTTGCAGTAATAAAATGAGAGCTTGGTCGAGGACGTACATAGGTGTGTGGCAAGGGCGGCATTTGAATCTTCCATCCGGGATTGAAGATTAGAACCACGCCGTTGAATGCCCCTGAGTGTCAACGCGATAAAAATCCGCTCCTCTTCTGCTTGCTGGTTATTTTTTCCCTCCTCCACTACGCTTCTCAATACGTCCAGCTATACCATGTGCGACAAATCTACAAGCTGTATGCGATTGACCTGCTTTTCCCCATCGCGGCAAGCCCACAATTGCTTTGAACCGATCCCATTCCGCTGAATGCCAACCCATGGCGAGTGAACTTTCCTGCAGACATTATTACAACGTACGTTTTCTTTGATACCACACACCCACCACTTGCTCCTTTCTACAACACTTATTCTTCTCAACCTCGATTGCAGCAGCTTCCATTACCTTCGTCATCTGTTGGCCGTATTGAAACTTGCTATTTATTGGACACAGGCTTATCCATTTTTACATGCAACAAGAAGTATACTTCGAACGCGTTCTTTGGCTATTGATGTACCGGATGGACAAGGTAAAGTGTTTGGCAGACGCCATAATGATGGATGACAAGGATCTACTGCAACATAAAAGGCTGACGCTTTTATTTTTAAAGGTACTGGACTTGGAGGATGGAGGAATACATTGCTCAACACAAGGCAACAAGGTGGGTCGACTTATCATGGCGATGGAGTGGACCCGATTCTTATTCGAATGAATGGACGACAGGACTTGGAGGATGATACTCTTTCATGCAAGACAAGAAGCTGAGTCGCTTAATCATGGCGATGGAGTGGATCGCTTCTTTTTCAAAGGAACGGATGGCAAGACTTGGATGATGGAGGACAACAAGGTGGGTAATTGATGATAATGAGGTAGATGAGACGATCCCTTTTCAAATGAATAAATGAAGGATGGCGTTGCTTGTTCGAAGACAACATGATGGATGGTTTTACAATGATGGTAGTGGCTCTCAATCAAATGGACGCTCCTTTATTGAATGGGTAAGATGGCCATGCATTCCAACGAGTCTTTTCTTTACACCTTGAACTACAGGAACGGTTGTTGGTCTCTTTGATTGATACGTTTTACTTCTACATTTTCTAGGCTGGCCTTTCTTTATCTTGGACAATGGCAGCAGCTATGTGATAGACCTATCTTGGACCGTCTCTTCCTTTGATCACAACAAGGATTGGATCAGCAGTGGATATACGACATCGAAAAGCGTCTACCTTCTATTGGGATCACTACAACAAGGAATGCATCATTGGATTGGCACTGGATAAAAAACAACAACATCACTGAATACACCGACCTTGCAACACCTGTTATTGGGATCACGCAAGGATTGGATCCTTGAGATTGGCAGTGGATATACAAACGGCATCATCGTCTGGTACATGTACATAGGTTTATTCTACACCCATCTCACAGCATCTCTTATTGGCGTTGCAGTTTGGATGACAAAGCTTGAATAATACACATACACTTTAACAACCACAAGCGATCATAGTATGGCATCCCATCATTATCCCTGAAACCCACACATGAATCATAGATTTGGCTTTCTCTATCAGCTCTATTGCCCTACATAAAAGCATTCTCAAATAAACAACATCTATTATTGGGATAACCACCAGGATGGATCAAAGGGATTTGCAGAGGATTTACAAATGGCAGGGACATCATGTGAATGCGTATGGCTTTATTGAGCACACATCTTGCACCATCTGCTATTGAAATAACAACATGGCTCATTAGTAATGGCTGTGGAGATACAAGGTACCGCAATCAAATGGCAGTATCACTTGGTGCATGCGTACGGATTATCATACAGACATCTTTCACGGTCTCCTATAGATAAATGCCATGGATACATGTTGGCATGACGACATGTTGCTATGGAAACAAGTCGGCGCAGATGCATGCTGCTATGGAAACATGCTGAGGATGATCCCGATCGTTTCGATCCACTCGCCACAAATTCGCTCCTCTTCCGCTTGCAGGTTATTTTCTTTCTCCTCTATTATGCTTCTCAACGCGTCCAACTCTACCATGTTAACCCAATCTACGAGCTGTGTACGATCGCCCTGCTTTTCCCCATCATGCCAAGCCCGCAATTGCTTTGAACCAACCCGATTCGACTGAATTGCAAGCCCTTGGCGAGTGCAGACTCTATTACCACGCCTATTTTCTTTGACAGCATACACACTTTTCTTTGGCACCACACACCCACTTGCTCCAACTGCAACACTCATTGCTCTCAACGTCAATTGCAGCAGCTTCCATTAGCCTCGTCATCGCTTGGCTCTCTTGACTCCTTCCATTTATTGGCACAGGTTTATCCTTTTCTACAAGCACGTCGAACGCGATCTTTGGCTATGGGTATACTGGATGGACAAGGTAAAGTGTTTGGCAGGCGAAATGATGATGGATGAAGAGCATATACAATCACAGAAAGGGTTGACGTTTTTGTTTGTCAAGGTAAAGGACTTGGATGATGCAAGAGAACAAGGTAAGTCTTTTTGTCATGATGGTGGAGTGCATCCGAACCTTCCTTCTACATGAATGACCAGCAAGACATGCAAACAAGAGGCGAAGTAATATGACTTTGGAAATGGATGGGCGTATGAATACAAGACACTCATGCTGCTCGTTCTTTTTTTGAACAGCAATGGACAACAACGTCTCGTGGCAAGGTAGTTGTTTATCTATAGTATGGATTCATCATTTGCAATACACTCTTGTGGGATACGTTTTATGCGTGAATGATTGGAGAAAGGAAGAGTGCTGATGCACAATGGATATCGGAAAATTGCATTGGCAAGGAGGATGAGTGCAAGTATGGATCTCTTTTTTCCATCACAGCAACATCGTCATGGCTGCATGAAATCGACTCACTGATGGATTCTCGATATTGCTGGCAATTGAAACGACATTTTCCATCATTCAAAGCATGGCATTTATATGGGATATCAGGTGTAATGGCGTTGTATGATCGAGATCTCATTGGGATAGCGTCCAATTTGAATGCTGTTGCGTTCATTGGATAGCCCAAGCATAGCAGGATAACTTGTATTGCTACAGCGGGTGAGAATGACAAGAAAAAGAAGAGTAAAATGAACGTGTGGGATTAGCCGCATTTATCATCACAGCAACAACAACATCATGAATGCTGTATGTAATCGTCTCAGTGGTAGCTTCTTTGTATTTGCTGTTGATTGAAATGACGTTTTCCATCATCCAGCATTTACATTAATATGAGCAATCAGGCGTAATGGCATCGCATATGTTTAATTGGGACAATCGCTATCTCATCCAGATCGCATCCGATTCGTATGCTGGTGGACTCATTGGATAGCCAGTGCATAGCAGGACAACTTGTATTGCTACAGCGAGCAATAATGAGAACAAAAAGAAGGATCAAGTGTCTACTTTTAAAGGGGCATGCTTTCATCATCGCATCAACAACATTATCATGGCTACATGTAGTCGTCTCGGTGATGGATTCTTCATGTTGCTGGCAATTGAAACGACGTTTTTCATCATTCACCCGATGACATTATTATAAGCACTCAGGCGTAATGGTATCGTACGAGTTAATTGCCACGATCGCTATCTCATCCAGATCGCATCCAATTTGAATGCTGTTGCGTTCATTGGATAGCCAAAGCATAGCAGGACAACTTGTATTACTAAAGCCAGCAATAATAAGAAAGAAAAAGGAGAGTGGAATGTGTACTTTTAAAAGGGGTGCTTTCATCATCTCAAACAACGACATCATCATGGCTGCATGTAATCGACTCAGTGATGGATTCTTCATGTTGTTGGCAATTGAAACGGCGTTTTCCATCATTCAACATGTTACATTAATATGAGCAATCAAGCGTAAGCTCATTGCATTTGTTGGAACGACGCAATTGATATCTCATCCAGATCGCATCCAATTTGGATGCTGTTGCATTCATTGAAGGGCCCGCGTATAGCACTATAACTGTGCATAGGACACTACTTAACGACGACATGTGATAAGAGCTCATAATTGCGAGGATGTAGAATGTTGTATTTATAATAGCTAAGCAAAAGCGCTATCTCTTTCAAGCTAATGGTAGCTAAATCGAATCATCAGCATGCAGTAAAGGCATTTCTCTCACTATCCGCATATGCAATTTACTCGATTTGAGGTGCTGAAGGCGTAGATGGCTATGCTGGCTGTGATTAAAAAGGCTGCACTCAATAGTCAACCCCTCTTTTTTTCTTTGCCACGCACTCTTCACAACACGAACCCAACTCGACGTCGCCATTGTTCATAATCGGTTTCTCAGATCAGCAAAAGTTATACGGCATGGACGAGACCAGCAGGTAGGAGCTAATATTTAGTCTGTTTATTTTCCATTGTTTTCCCCAGCCAAATTA